>NC_140004.1:38189504-38280407 GCF_964263955.1 Coregonus lavaretus | reverse complement strand
AGGGAGGGAGGCGAGGGAGGAGAAGGATGGAGGGAGGGAGAGGAGGGAGGGAGGGAGGGAGGGAGGGAGGGAGGAGGGAGGGAGGGAGAGGGAGGGAGAAGGAGGTGGAGGGAGGAGGAGGAGGGAGGTAGAAGGAGTTGGAGGAATGGAGAAGGAGAGGGAGGGAGGAGGGAGGGAGGGAGGGAGGGAGGGAGGGAGTGAGGGAGGGAGGGAGGGAGTGAGGGAGGGAGGAGGGAGGGAGGAGGGAGGGAGGGAGGAGTGAGAGAGAGTTGGAGGGAGGACGGGAGAAGGAGTTGGATGGAGGGAGGGAGGGAGGTAGGGAGGGAGGGAGGGACGGGAAGGGAGGGAGATGGAGGGAGGGAGGAAGGGAGAAGGAGATGACGGAGGGAGGGAGGGAGGGAGGGAGGGAGGGAGGGAGAAGGAGATGGATGTATGGAGGGAGGGAGGGAGGGAGGGAGAAGGAGATGGACGGATTCTGCCAGATGGTGAAGTGTGATTCATCACTCCAGAGAATGCGTTTCACTGCGTCCAATGGCGGCGAGCTTTACACCACTCCAACCAATGCTTGGCATTGCGCTTGGTGATCTTAGGCTTGTGTGCGGCTGTTTCGGCCATGGAAACCCATTTCATGAAGCTCCCGATGAACGGTTCTTGTGCTGACGTTGCTTCCACGTGAAAGTGAGTGTTGCAACCGAGAGGACAGACGCACTATGCGCTTCAGCACTTGGCGGTCTGGTTCTGTGAGCTCGTGTTGCCTACCACTTCGCGGCTGAGCTTGTTGTTGCTCCTAGATGTTTCCACTTCACATTAACAGCACTTACAGTTGATCAGAGCAGCTCTAGCAGGCAGAAATTTGACGAACTGACTTGTTGTAAAGGTGGCATCCTATGACGGGTGCCACGTTGAAAGTCACTGAGCTCTTCAGTAAGGCCATTCTACTGCCAATGTTTGTTTATGGAGATTGCATGGCGGTGTAGCTCGATTTTCAGCACACCTGTCTGCAACAGAAATAACCAAATCCACTAATTTCAAGGGGTGTCAACATACTTTTGTGTATATATAGTGTATTTCTGTATTTTATTTTCAATAAATGTTGCAAACATTTCTAAAAACATAATTTTTTTTAGAAATGGGGTATTGTGTTTAGATGGGTGAGGAAAACACCCCACAATTTATTCCGTTTTGAATACAACCTGCAACACAACAAAATGTGGAATAAGTAAAGGGGTATGAATACTTTCTAAAGGCACTCTAGACTCCTGAAAAGGGTAGGGAGTGTAGACTGTCCGTACACTCCAAACGGGTGGAAAATGGGAAATCGAGATGTGTGCCAAATAACCTAAATCTAGCCCATTTGAAATGTCTGCGGTTTTGGGTGAGTGAATCCGTTGTGGGTAGAGGTAGTGTCTGTGTGTGTGTGTGTGGTACGGTTTTAAAAGCGGAGTGGAAGGCTTTATTAGGCTTCAGCAGTGTTTGGACAGCTGGAAGAGCAGCACTGATACAAGAGAATGATGCAGAAATGGACAAAGAGCTCTCTGGGCTTGCTCATCTTCTGGCTCTTTCACCCTCTGACTTTTCTCTCTCTATCTGTCACTCTACTGTACTATCCCTCCCTACCCTATCTTTCTCTCTCCATGTCTCCCCCTTGCTTTTTCTCTCCACCATCAACTAAAGACACGTTGCTTTCTCAGCCGTAGCTGTCAAACAAGCCAGTGGTTGCTACGCTAATTTATAGTCTTCTTTTTCTTCTTCAACTCAGCAGGAGAAGCTTTTAAGTCCGTTATTGCTCCTCTGTGGTAATGCCTCTTTGTTTCAGTCCAAATCTGTCTCCGTCTCTCTCTCTGTCTCTCTCTCTATCTTCTCTTCTCTCTCTCTCTCTCTCTCTCTCTCTCTCTCTGTCTCTCTCTCTATCTTCTCTTCTCTCTCGCTCTCTCTCTCTCTCTCTCTCTCTCTCTCTCTCTCTCTCTCTCTCTCTCTCTCTCTCTCTCTCTCTCTCTCTCTGTCTCTCTATCTTCTCTTCTCTCTCTCTCTCTCTCTCTCTCTCTCTCTGTCTCTCTCTCTATCTTCTCTTCGCTCTCTCTCTCTCTCTCTCTCTCTCTCTCTCGCTTTCTCTATGGGGTTAGGTAGGACTCCTAGCTTTAATGGTGAATAGAAATACTCAATGTGGTCTAGGGCTAACCCCATTTAGTCGACTGGTCGATTGTTTGGTCGATAGGCTGTTGGTAGACAGAGATTTCTTTAGTCGAGCAGTAAAAAAAAAAAAAAAAAGTTATAATTGATGGTGTACTGATCCATTATGGAGGCCGTGGGGATGGCACAGTCCATCAGTCTAAGACGGGCTACTGAAATTGTATATGGTTATATTACATAAGAACAATGATGCAACACTAATCAAAATAATATTATTTTATAACAAATGCGCTTTCTCCTGCGTTGGATAGTGGTCACATCAGTGCGCTGTTGAATTGGAACATTTTCCTAGACCATGTTGCTATGTGCATAATAACAAAGTTACCCAGCATATTGGTGTTGAGAACAATGTGGCGGAGGCAACAGCGGAGTTAGGAGACGAGAAAACAGCCCTTGCCTTAATTGTAAGAAAAGTGAGGAGAGAGGAAACCCCAACTTAATTAGTTCTATAACCAATGTCTTAACTGTTAAATGTGCCTGGCTTTTTTAAATCATCCATATCTACAGAACTAAGACAGATCCTGCTTCTGTTGCCTGTTTGAGTGTTTGTTTAATAGCCTACTGATTCCATGAGCTCTAAGCCTCACGCAACCACAACATGTCGGATAAACAATTTCACAAATTGGGCTGTGTTTAGTCTTTGCTATGCTGTAATAAAGGCTTTAGACTTTCTTTTCATTAGACCAGCCTCTCTGGTATTATTTATGATTTATATAGTGTTGTTGACACTGTTCCAAATTGTCAGGAAAATAGTATTTATAATAATAAGCCTCCTTTTCCCTTGATCTCCTTCTTATTGTTATTACAATTCTTATTATGATCATCATTATAATAATACGTAATGTCATTATCATTAGAAGGCTCATTATACAGCCTTGTATAAACACCATCGAGCTGTAGGCCTAAGAGTGCATTCTGTTTAGTCTTAATACCGTAACTTACATAGGCCTTTATTTCAATACTTATATAGGCTACTGTATCAATCATGTGTCATCACACAGCATACAAGTCATTCATGATTTGAAATGCAATCAAGAATTTTAGTTTTAAATTAAAATAACAAAGCGACCATTGAATAATTAGCGTAAAAAATAAATAGACCTATATCGCATCATTTCGGAAATTGCATTCACAAATGAATGTGACTGTTTTTTGTCTTTGCTGTAATAATGGCTTTACAAAAAACAAAAAACAAACAAAAAAAACATTACAACAGACTCTCTGGTACGCTTATTTATTTAGTGTTGTTTACATTGTTCCAAACGGTCAGAAAAATTATGTTGTAATCTAACAGCACCTGTTTGGCACACATAATATGCACGCAGCGCTTGCTCCTTACCTTCTTTTTCTTGATCTCCAGTGTTTTCCACAACTAGTCAAATTTATTCCACACGTCTGACTTTCCTTTTACATCCTGAGCAACCAGTAAACATTTCCCCATTTCGAGTTTATTTGTCACGTTCTCTGCATCCATTTTCCTGTCTCATGCGTTAAGGTGTCCAGAGTTTGTTATAACCAATTCATTGATATGATTATGATTTGCTATACGTCAGGCACTATGCGTTACATGCATGAGATGCATACATGTGTCACCTAAAGAGAGCAAGGGGATAGGGAATGTTTTTCCTAAACAAATTAGGGATTTCGGTAAGCATAACTTTTCAGTCAGAAATGGCTGTAATTATGTTGCAGCTTCAGCAACACAGACAGCTCGATACACACTGTTGATGTTCTGTGGTGGTCGCTACAGCAGGGAGGAGAGAGAGAACGGGTGCTAGTCACAGTCACTCGCTGTCTCTTTTTTTTTAACACAGCGCAGCAAGTCTGAGCCAGACCCGGCACATACAAATTATCTCTCTCTCTCTCTTCTTTCTCTCTATCTCTCTCTCTCTTCTTTCTCTCTATCTCTCTCTCTATCCCTCTCTCTTCTGTCTCTCTATATCTCTCTCTTCTTTCTCTCTATCTCTCTCTCTTCTTTCTCTCTATCTCTCTCTCTCTTCTTTCTCTCTATCTCTCTCTCTTATTTCTCTCTATCTCTCTCTCTATCTCTCTCTATCTCTCTCTCTTCTTTCTCTCTATCTCTCTTTCTTTCTCTCTCTATCTCTCTCTTCTTTCTCTCTATCTCTCTCTCTTCTTTCTCTCTATCTCTCTCTCTTCTTTCTCCCTTTCCCTCTCCACTTCTTTCTACCATTTCTACCTCCCTTTCTTCCTCTCTCAATGTCGGGCCCCAGATGTGCTCTACCTGTCCTCTCCTCAGGGAAGATTTGATTGTTGAAGGAACTCAACCAAAAGTAACACTAAAAGGTTTTCAATCTTTGTAAATCTACCAAAGTTGTTCCTATTTTCATTTTAATGGTTCAGAGAGGGGTTTTTAAGTCTATTATCAGAGTGTCGTCCTCTGAAGTTTTTGAAGGTGGAATGCAGAGAAACAGAGGAGCGAGGTGAGTTTGGCTTACAGGCATGGCCATAATTAATAGGCAATACCCCAGTGAAGCAGTGCTGTGGACTGGGAGGGTTTCAAGGTGCTTGGTCTAACTCACACTTATTTGTCTCACACACACTCTTAGCTGGGGCTAACACTCTTTGTTATGCTTTATACTTTCCAATGTTGAAATGTTCCTTTCTTCTCTCGCTTTTTTCAAACCTCCTCCACCTATCAGTGCAACAGCTGTTGAGGGAGCGTGACGTGCGGAGTCTCTGTGTCTGCTCTGTTACCATGGTGATTTAGGAGGGTCCCTGAATAGGATCCCTAATGAGGGGCCCTAACAAGGAGGAAACGGGGTGTGAAACGAGGGCTGTAGTCGATCTATCACGTCAGGTGGAATTTAAAGTTAAAGAAACTCTCTGCTGTAGTTCTACAGGTGGAATGTGATTTTTTTATATTTATTTTATGTAACCTTTAATTGAAGGGTTAGTCATATTGTCACATACCGTAAAACTTCAATTAATAGACTGGGCGTTTATTTGCTTAAATCACTGAAAAACAACAGACACTTATTAGAGACAGGCTTCTATTTGAGCCAGGCGTCTATTTCCTTAATGCACACAGCTTTTGCTCATTTGTATAGTTTTTTATTTTTTTATTCCAGCATTCACTTCCAGCATTTCAATCAATTTCTTCATTCCCTGCACTAAAGTGTTATCATATACACATTGTCACGTTTATTTTGTCTTAGTATGACTCTATTTCGGAAGAACAAAAAACGTCCTTGACAGAATAATTATTCTCCTCTTTGATTGTGCATTTTAGTCAGTTCTTACTTTCACCACTAGAGGGCAATCAGACGATTTTTGGGGGTCTGTGCTCCTGAAGTTGTTGACTGTTTTTGTGCTTGCCAGTTAACTAGCAGTACTCAGCTGTTAGCATAGTGATAAATAGAGGACTCACCTTTGTATCTGTGCCATTATAGCATCTGTGACTGCATGGGCAGTCAATGGTGGAAGCTCTCAATGGCGCTGCCCATGCTAAATGGGCTTTTGGCCACTAGAGGCCTCTATCATTCTCTATGGCTGCTAGCAGCCAATGGCTAGCAGTTTCTTACTGCCAATAAAAACAGACGATTGCCATCATTTTTTCGAGTCATTACTGAATTATTTAATGTAACAAATCAAACATTAAACCTCGTAAACAATTCATTTAGACCTGCCATTTATTTGAACTGGACTTGCTCTTGCCCTCTCCCTGTCTCTCTCTCTCCCCCTCTTTCGCACTCCCCCTCTTCCTCTCCTCTCTCTCCTCTCGTCTTCCCCCTCTGTTGTTGTTCTCCCTCTCTGGTTTGTTGTTCCTAGAGGGCATTGTGTGGGTGGGTGGGTGCGTATTTTTGTGAGTGTGACGATGCGTCTCGCACCCTCCTCTCAGTTCCTTGGAGCCTGTTTGAATTGGAGTGTGTTGTTTTGTCTTGTTGTGGAGACCACCCTGCCCCCTCACGTGTATTCATTGGTGTTGGTGCTAAAGGCAGTTAGCAACCATGAGCATTACTGAGGACCAAATACATTACATTACATTTACATCATTTAGCAGATGCTCTTATCCAGAGCGACTTACAAATTGGTGCATTCAACTTATGATAGCCAGTGGGACAACCACTTTTTTGTTTGTTTTGTTTTTTTGGGGGTGGGGGAAGAAGGATTACTTTATACTATTCCAGGTATTCCTTAAAAAGGTAGGGTTTCAAGTGTCTCCGGAAGGTGGTCAGTGACTCCGCTGTCCTGGCGTAGTGGGGGAGCTTGTTCCACCATTGGTGTGCCAGAGCAGCGAATAGCTTTGACTGGGCTGAGTGGGAACTGTGCTTCCGTAGAGGTAGGGGAGCTAGCAGGCCAGAGGTGGATGAACGTAGTGCCCTCGTTTGGGTGTAGGGTCTGATCAGAGCCTGAAGGTAAGGAGGTGCCGTTCCCTTCACAGCTCCGTAGGCAAGCACCATGGTCTTGTAGTAGATGCGAGCCTCAACTGGAAGCCAGTGGAGTGTGCGGAGGAGCGATGTGACATGAGAGAACTTGGGAAAGTTGAACACCAGACGGGATGCAGCGTTCTGGATAAGTTGTAGGGGTTTAATGGCACAGGCAGGGAGCCCAGCCAAAAGCGAGCTGCAGTAATCCAGACGGGAGATGACAAGTGCCTGGATTAGGACCTGTGCCGCTTTCTGTGTAAGGTAGGGTCGTACTCTGCGAATGTTGTAGAGCATGAACCTGCAGGATCGGGTCGCCGCTTTGATGTTAGCGGAGAACGACAGGGTGTTGTCCAGGGTCACGCCAAGGTTCTTTACACTCTGGGAGGAGGACACAATGGAGTTGTCAACCGTGATGGCGAGATCATGGAGCGGGGCAGTCCTTCCCCGGGAGGAAGAGCAGCTCCGTCTTGCCGAGGTTCAGCTTGATGTGGTGATCCGACATCCACACTGATATGTCTGCCAGACATGCAGAGATGCGATTCGCCACCTGGTTATCAGAAGGGGGAAAGGAGAAAATTAATTAAATACCACAGCTACCTGCAATCTAAGTAGAATTAATCACATGCATGCACACACACACACACCAACAAGATCTCGTAGTTTCATAGTGCTTCGGCTCCGAGCATCACGAGTTCGCGCCCAGTACTGGGCAATATTTTTGTTGTTGTTTTATTTGCTAAGGAAGGCGTATATCGATGTTCTCAGGAGCTTTTCAAACGTCCCAAATGGAAGTCTATTTCTAGTGATCTCTGTGTGTGTGCTCCAGTGTCCTGCAGTGTGTGTGGTTCAGGGCAGGCTGCTGCAGGATATGTGATCAAAGCGGCCATGGGGGCCATATCAAAGTCTTAAACCCTCTACATTAATCACGTACTGTTAATAATCCAGACTTTATGGGCCTTTGCTCTGTTTGTGTGTGTGTGTGTGTTTGTGTGTGTGATGCTATACACTCAGTGTCCCTAGAGAAACCAGGCCCCAATCAGCAGAAAATGAGGGTTAATAATGTATCCCCTCTCCCTCTCTACCTATTTTCTCTCTCTCTCTCTCTCTCTCTCTCTCTCTCTCTCTCTCTCTCTCTCTCTCTCTCTCTCTCTCTCTCTCTCTCGCTCTGTGTCTGTCCCTCTCTCTTGCTCTGTCTCTCTCTCCTCTCTCTCTCTCTCTCTCTCTCTCTCTCTCTCTCTCTCTCTCTCTCTCTCTCTCTCTCTGTGTCTGTCTCTCTCTCTCTCTCTCTCGCTCTGTGTCTGTCTCTCTCTCTCCTCTCTCTCTCTCTCTCTCTCTCTCTCTCTCTCTCTCTCTGTGTATGTCTCTTTCTATGTCTCTCTCTCTCCTCTCTCTCTCTTTCTCTCTCTCTCTCTCTCTCTCTCTCTCTCTCTCTCTCTCTCTCTCTCTCTCTCTCTCTCTCTCTCTCTCTCTCTCTCTCTCTCTCTCTATGTCTGTCTCTCTCTCTGTCTGTCTCTCTCTCTCCTCTCTCTCTCTCTCTCTCTCTCTCTCTCTCTCTCTCTCTCTCTCTCTCTCTCTCTCTCTCTCTCTCTCTCTCTCTCTCTCTGTGTCTCTCTCTCTGATTCTCTCTCTCTCTCCCCATCTCTCTCTCTCTCCCCCTCTCTCTCTCTCTCTCTCTACCTTCTATCCACTTTCTCATTTTATTCTCTCTTTCACTTTGTGTCCATGTTTACCAAGGTTGTGTCCACCTGTTCCCTGTGTGTAATCGATGGCTCTAGTTTTGTTTCCGCCAGGCTGACACCTCTATGGTTTAAAAGTTACCCTGATGCATATTGCCACACAGCTTGTGTCTCTCTGTGTGTTTTTAAGTGTACAATGTGGACTGCATTCATATGAGCGAGTGCATTGCTGTCTAGTGTGTGTGTGTGTTTATTTCTCTGTATGTTTAGAGCAGGATTGTCTGAGTGCACTAAACCACAGAGGCTTTGCCGCTCCTCCTTCCCACATCACACAGATCGCCACGGATACCATATCTCCGTGACAACCCCTGCTGAGCCTTCTCCCCAGTGGGGCCTATCCCATAATATTAGATTTTTATGCATCCCTTTAATGCCGTCTTTAAGCCTTCCTCTCTCCATCCCTCTCTCTGTCTTTTCATCATTATCAGTCTATGGATGGGGTAAGCCTGCTTGCTTATCAGTGTGCTAAAGGGCATACACACACACACACACACACACAGCTGTGTGTTGTTGCTGAGCTGTGCTCCTCTCTCTACATCAGTGGCCAAGGCTGAACATGTTGCCTTGCCTTTTGCAAACATCAACTGTGGTAAGGGCCTTGAACAGATGTGAACCAACACATCTGTGCACTTTGAGGACTTTTACTATTTTGAAGTAGTCAACTGGGTGGGACTTCCTATGGGTTAAGGAAGGATCACATAATTCCATCCAGGTCACGTGAGCAAACATCCATTTACATTTTAGTCATTTAGCAGACGCTCTTATCCAGAGCGACTTACAGGAGCAAATAGGGTAAAGTGCCTTGCTCAAGGGCACATCAACAGATTTTTCACCTAGTGGGCTCAGGGATTTGAACCTGCGAGCGACCTTTCGGTTACAGGGCCAACACTCTTAACCGTTAGGCTACCTGCCGCCCCATTCCATAACTGCAGGTGGCAGTATATTGCCAACCTTGGCTTTATACCTATTCAAACAACACACTCCAGGTGGCAGTATGCACCCTTTCAGTTTGTTTGCCAACTCATAGAAGTAGTAGAAGTAGAATATTGACTACTTCAAAATGGAGATGGCCTCAATGGTGCTGCCCGTGCTCTCATAGACGCCATAATAAGAAAGATACAATGATGCAATGTCTTAAGTCTCTGTGTGAACTGTTCAATGAAGGTGTGGTCCTCTGTAGCTCAACTGGTAGAGCACGGCGCTTGTAACGCCAAGGTAGTGGGTTCGATCCCCGGGACCACCCATACACAAAAAAAATGTATGCACGCATGACTGTAAGTCGCTTTGGATGAAAGCGTCTGCTAAATGGCATATTATTATTATTATTATTATAAGGTCTACCTATAGAGGACTACAGGCTAACTGTCCCTCTCCTCAGACTCTCTCCACTCTTGCTTGGGCTGTTTGGCCCCTTCTGGAGAGACTGAGTTCATGTCCCTTTGGATAAAAGTGTCTACTAAATGACACACTGAGTATACCAAACATTAGGAACACCTTCCTAATATTGAGTTGCCCCTCTTGCCCTCAGAACAGTCTCAATTTGTCAGGGTATGGACTCTACAAGGTGTCGAAAGCGTTCCACAGGGATGCTGGCCCATATTGACTCAATGCTTCCCACAGTTGTGTCAAGTTGGCTGGATGTCCTTTGGGTGGTGGACCATTGTTGATACACACGGGAAACTCATGAAATGGAATGGATTTAACAAGTGACATCAAAAAGGGATCATAGTTTTCACCTGGATTCAACTGGTCAGTCTATGTCATGGAACGAGCAGGTGTTCTTAATGCTATTATATATAGTATGGATGGTGATGACTATTAGGAATGTCAAATAAAATGTTGTTTGTTGCATGTAGACTAACAGTGAAATGCTTACTTACGGGCCAACAATTCAGAGAGAAAGAAAATAGAGAAATAATAGAAAAGTAAAATACGAAATAGTAAATACACCATGAGTAACGATAACGGAGTACTAGTACTAAGTCGATTTGCAGGGGTACGAGGTAATTGAGGTAGATATGTACATAATGCCTTCAGAAAGTATTCACACCCCTTTACTTTTTCCACATTTTGTTGTGTTACAGCCTGAATTTAAAAATTAAAAAAGCAGACATTGAATGTCCGTTTGACCATGGTGAAGTTATTTACACTTTGGATGGTGTATCAATATACCTAGTCACTATAAAGATACAGGTGTCCTTCCTAACTCAGTTGCCGGAGAGGAAGGAAACCACTCAGTGATTTCACCATGAGGCCAATGGTGACTTTAAAACAGTTACAAAGTTTAATGGCTGTGATAGGAGAAAACTGAGGATGGATCAACAACATTGTAGTTACTCCACAATAATAATGGGTAATGCTTGTATATGTCAAGTCGATATTTTGTAAGACAGTCATTTGCTGATTTAGCATTTACATGGCAGTAAATAACTGTTTGACAATGACCCTTGGTCAAATTGTGGTAGCATACACTAATTAGCCACACACACACACACACACACACACACACACACACACACACACACACACACACACACACACTGTCCAATAGTTGCTGTGCAGGCCATGCTAATGGTGTACTCTCCAGTTTAACAGCAGCCCATTCCCATTCATTGTCAGCTGTAACAGTAATAAGGGTAATAATCCCATTTTATTTGATACAACAGGTGTAGACATTAGAGGGAAATGCTTACTTACAGCCCTTAACCAACAATGCATTTATTTTTTAATAAAACAGTAAAATAAAACAATAACAAAAAAGTGTTGAGAAAAAAAAGAGCAGAAGTAAAATAAAATAATAGTAGGGAGGCTATATATACAGGGGGGTACCGGTGCAGAGTCAATGTGCGGGGGCACCGGCTAGTTGAGGTAGTTGAGGTAATATGTACATGTGGGTAGAGTTAAAGTGACTATGCATAAATAATTAACAGAGTAGCAGCAGCGTAAAAAGATGGGGTGAGGGTGGGGGTGTGGGGGCAGTGCAAATAGTTTGGGTAGCCATGATTAGCTGTTCAGGAGTCTTATGGCTTGGGGGTAGAAGCTGTTGAGAAGTCTTTTGGACCTAGACTTGGCACTCCGGTACCGCTTGCCGTGCGGTAGCAGAGAGAACAGTCATGACTAGGGTGGCTGGAGTCTTTGACAATTGTGAGGGCCTTCCTCTGACACCGCCTGGTATAGAGGTCCTGGATGGCAGGAAGCTTGGCCCCAGTGATGTACTGGGCCGTACGCACTACCCTCTGTAGTGCCTTGCGGTCGGAGGCCGAGCAGTTACCATACCATGCAACGTAGTGCAGCGTTTCATCGCTGTAGCACATTAGAGATCGATTTATAGCCAGTAATCTAAAATAATTTATAGAGGTTTAACAAAAAACACTTTGTTTGTCATAGAGGGACACGATTAATGTGAGATGAAAGGTGAGTTCCTAACGAGTTCAGGAAGCCAAGCTAGAGCTCTGTGTGACGTTCACATGCACATTTTCTAGAACTCTATACACACAAATAAGTATTTTACACTTATAAGGAAGGGGAAATCTTATATTTAGTCGGTTTTACAATTTGATTATACTATATTTAGAAATTATAGGTCATTTCAAGCCTTAGAACTGCATCATATAAAATATTTCATATTTGTATCATATTTCTACTGTGTACTTGAGTTTGTGTGCTCAAAAGTGACTACACCTCAGCACTTTATAACTATTTTTACCAGAAAGGTGAGATGTTAACCTTTCTTTTAGTATGCAGCATTACTAGTTATTGTTTATGATCCTCTCATGATAAATAGTTACTTTTAGGGATTACATAGATTACATTTTAAATTACATTTAGTTATATATAAGCGGTTTTAAATGACTAAAAGCAGAGATAAATTATGTAGAAAAGATAATGGAGCAATATATTTTATATCTGGTTTTAGTCGTCTAGCTTTTATTTAGGTGATTGTTAGTCTTTGAGAACTAACAATCACCTAAATAAAAGCTAGACAGTCAGGGAGAAATGAAAATTCCAAAAACAATGAATTTAGCAGTAATCATTTTGTTATTATGTTTGAGCAAAAGAACACAGGATTATCCATGGCAAAATGCGTAGAATTCTCTCAGTTCCATGGCAGAATATGTAGAATCGCAGGACATTTGCTTTAAAACTGCAAAAATGTCTCAGCGCCATGGAGAAATGTGTAGAATTGCAGGAAATTGACATAAAAATCCAATATGTCTCTACAGCACCAAGATGGGGGCCTCTAAAATGTTCTCTAAAATGTAGCCACGCCGACGGCCAACTGTGCTCATTGCCACGCCCCTTTTTGATCCAGAAAAAATCCTGACTGCCACTGAAGCTAAGCAGGATTGGTCCTGGTTGGTCCATTGATGGGAGACCAGATGCTGCTGGGAGTGGTGTTGGAGGGCCAGTAGGAGGCACTCTTTCCTATGGTCAAAAAAAAATAAGATCCCAATGCCCCAGGCCAGTGATTGGGAACATTGCCCTGTGCAGGTACCGTCTTTCGGATGGGAATTTAAACGGGTGTCCCTCTCTGTGGTCACTAAAGATCCTATGGGGCTTATCGTAAGAGTTGGGGTGTTAACCCCTTTGTCCTTGCTAAATTCCCAATCTGGCCCTCATACCATCATTGCCACCTAATCATCCCCAGCTTCCAATTGGCTCACTCATCCCCCCTCCTCTCCCCTGTAACTATTTCCCAGGTCCTTGCTGTAAATGAGAATATGTTCTCAGTCAACTTACCTTAAATAAGGGTAAAATAAATAAATGTACAGTACAATATGATTGTAGCTACACAGGGGAATATTGGGGGATACAGACACACTGGGGAATAGCCTACATGTTTAAATACCGGTGCATTTCTCATATTCACCTGCTTGCTGGATGTTGTGTATATACAGACAGTATGTATAAGTAAATTCAGTGTTTTCCATTAGCACCGGCTGTCGGCTAATCAGCCGGTTAGACTCATTTTCAGCCTGCAACTTTTTCCACTTCATGTTAAACTAGGCTACTTTTCATTTAAAAGTTTCAATTCACTAGTTCTTCGAGCCCTCTCCCGCTAGAAAGAACGATTTGCCTGTCAGTCACAAAGCGAGCGATGACCGGAAAACGCAGTCTGCTGTCTGTCCTGCCTCCCATTAATATTTGTGTGTGTTTTGGTTGGTTTTCTGGGAGATGGATCAGCTTAATATTGCAGATAGATTGTATCTTCTATCAATGTAATTGTCTGCATCACTTCCAATCCCCCATGTTTTTTATATATATACTCCCCTTTATTACTTTTCAACCCCGCCATCCTTTCCCTACTTGGAGTAAATGAGTGAACAACAATGCCCATGCAGTCAAATTTCTTTACACAGAGGAGGGAGAGAGCGCATGATGCTCGTGAATTTGCATGTCCCATGTAATGTAAGTGGTAAAGATGAGTCGGAATCCACGACTTAGCTTAATTATTGTTTTCTGGCACATTCATTTATTTTATTTTGTGTGTTTCACATAGCATAGTAGGCTGTTTACTGTGCTTTGATTGACAACTGAACAGCAAGTGTTGACTAGTTTATAAAAGGTGTCGTACTAACTGCATAAAGTCCATCTCCTATATCCCTTTGCCATTAATAAATCAGGCAACGTGGTTATTGTGTCAATGGTATCACATCGGGACAAGTAAATCAAAGGATTTCCTACGTTTCCTTTCCTAGGATGTCGAGGCTTGGCGACAGTGACGCTAAAGTGAGTGACTCTCATCTCGTCAATCAGTGTAGCCTCAGGGGTTCTTCAACTTTTTCAGCCTGGGACCCAAATTAGAAATTCTGTGTTTTCCTGGGACCCAAGCTTAGGAAAATATGCAACTCTACATAAATAACGGTACATTTCATTGCCCTTATGCCAAAAACAAATGCAATATAGACAAAAACAATGAAATTAAATATCCATATAAATATCTATTCCTGTTTATTTTCCCCCATTAAAAACACTCTTACATATCTGTCTAGGTTGGAACTGTTGCTGTTAAAATACAATAAATCTTTCTGAATTTTCATTCTGAACTGGAATAAACTGATTGATCACATCACACAAATGAATAACAGAACACACACACAGGCGTTTTGATGCAACCCAGTAACAGTACAGATGAAAAATGATCAGGCCTAATGTACATATTACTGTAGAAATTATATTGTTGAAAGAAAGTCTAGGTTGTAACTGTTGCTGTTAAAATACAATACATATGTTTTATTCTGAACTGGAATAAATTGATTGATCACATCACACAGATGTAGATCAGAAAACACACACACACACACACACACACAGTCCTAATGAGAGGTGTGTGGCTGGTTCAAGTTTTCAACAATTATGTCTATTCTGGGCTCAGTTTTTGACAGTGCAACACTGAGGTAATGCTCAGCATTGAGACTGTTTCTGTACTTGTTTTTTAATTAATTTTTAATTATGAGTTGAGAACCCTGACTCGCATAGGTCCTCTACCAGTCAAAAGTTTGGACACACGTACTCATTCAAGGGTTTTTCTTTATTTTTTACTATTTTTTACATTGTAGAATAATAGTGAAGACATCAAAACTATGAAATAACACATATGGAATCATGTAGGAACCTGTCACGACTCCCTCCGAAGCTGCCTCATCTCCTTGTTCGGGCAGACTTCGGCGTTCGTCGTCACAAGCCTTCTAGCCACTGCCGCTCCTCTTTTCATCATTCCATTTGTTTTGTCTTGTTTTTTACACACATCTGATTCATATCCCCTCATCAGTCTCTGTATAATTATCCCCTCTGCTCCCTATGTCTTTGTGTGTTATTGTTCCATGTGGAGGTGTTGCTAGCTCGTGTTGAGCATTGTGTTACTTTTATCGCCGGGATATTCACCCGTGTGTTTGTTTTCCCAGTACGCATTTAAGTCACACTGTATTTGGTTTACACATTGCTGCAGACTGCTGTATTGGCCAAATAAACTCTATTCTATGATTCACACCTCCTGCGCCTGGCTCCGTCCTACACACCTTGTTACAGAATAACACACCCAAACAGCATGGAGTCAGCAGGAGCAGGGAATATGCCTGGAGTCATTGAGCGGGTCTGGGAGCATTCCACCATGTTAGCAAGCTTGGGCAAAGCGATGGATCGGGTTCTCCAGGCCGGAGAGGATCTGACCCTGCGGAACCAGTTGTGCGACCGGATCCAGCCACCCACACACCAGCAACCAGGGTTATTCACCTGTCTCTACCGAGGGAATACGACGGGACAGCTGCCCGCTGCCAGGGTTTCCTCCTGCAGCTGGACCTCTACTTCAACACCATCAGCCCTGCTCCATCGGACCGGGAGAAGGTGTCCGCCCTCGTCTCCTGCCTCTCGGGGAAAGCCCTGGAGTGGGCCAACGCGGTCTGGTGTGAAGGAGGAGACGTGTTGGACAGTTATGGAGAGTTCGCTCGCCTCTTCCGTGCAGTCTTTGATCATCCCCCCGAAGGAAGAGAGGCGGGCGAGTGTCTGGTCCATCTGAGGCAGGGGACGAGGACCGCGCAAGACTTTGCCCTGGAGTTTAGAACCCTAGCGGCTGGGTCTGGGTGGATCGAGCGGTCCCTCATCGACCATTTCCGATGCAGCCTGCGTGAGGACGTCCGAAGGGAGCTAGCCTGCCGGGATGCCACTTTGACCTTCGACCAACTTGTGGTCATGGCCATCCGGTTGGACAACCTGCTGGCTTCGAGAGGACGTCCTGGAAGGGGCCTGCCCATTTCACACCCCCCTCACCCCGGCTCACGTTCCGATGGAGCTGGGTGGTGCAGCGTTCCGGGAGAACAGAGGACGACAGATCCAGTGTCACTCTTGTGGCTGAGGAGGACATTCTGCTGCATGATGTAGTCAGAGTTCTTCTGGTTATGGAGCCGGCAGGCAAGGCACTCTCGCGTCACCCCAGGTAGCACAAACCCACACTCATTCAGAGTCCTCTGCTGCGCATTTAACCGTCCACGTCAACTTCCCTAATTACACGGTAGTTCCCCAGTGCAAGGCGCTGGTAGATTCAGGCGCAGCTGGGAACTTTATGGACAGGTCTTTAGCTCTTATTCTACGTATTACATTGGTTCCCCTGTCTATTCCATTGCCCATCAAAGCACTTGACAATCGACCATTAGGGTCAGGTTTTGTTAGGGAGGTTACCGCACCAGTGCTATGATTACGCAGGAGACCCATAATGAGCAAATCACGTTTCATATTATTGAATCCCTTGATTTCCCTGTTGTGTTGGGCCTTCCCTGGCTAGCACTACACGACCCCACCTTTTCATGGCCGCAGAGGGCTCTCACGGGGTGGTCGCGAGAGTGTCAGGGTAGGTGTCTAGCTGTTTCCGTTGGTGCGACCACGGTGGAAAGTCCAGACAATGCCTCCACCGTGTGCATTCCCCCCCGAATACCTCGAATTGGCGCATGCCTTTTCCAAAATGCAGGCGACCAAATTACCACCCCATTGCTCGGGGGATTGCGCGATAAACCTCAGAGTGTCTGCGTCAGGGGTTCATACCTTCCTCCACTTCACCCGCCTCATCGAGTTTATTTTTCGTGAAGAAGAAAGATGGGGGTCTGCGCCCTTGCATTGATTATTGTGCACTTAATAAAATTACAATTCACTATAGTTATCCTCTACCCCTCATTTCCTCTGTGATCGATTCAATGAATGGGGCGCACTTCTTCGCAAAATTAGATCTCAGGAGTGTGTACAACCTGGTGCGTGTCCTGGAAGGGGACGAATGGAAGACAGCATTTAGCACCACCACAGGGCATTATGAATACCTGGTGATGCCGTACGGGTTGATGAATGCTCCATCAGTCTTCCAGTCCTTTGTGAACGAGGTGTTTCGGGACATGCTTGGTCGCGGTGTGGTGGTCTACATCGATGACATCCTGGTGTATTCCGCTACGTGCACCGATTATGTGTCCGTGGTTCGCAGAGTGCTTCGGCGACTGTTGGAGCATGACCTGTATGCCAAGGCAGAAAAATGTCTGTTCTTCCAACAATCCGTCTCCTTCCTCGGATACCACATCACCACCTCAGGTGTGGAGATGGAGAGAGACCGCATTTCAGCCGTGCATAATTGGCCGACTCCAACCATGGTTAAGAAGGTGCAGCGCTTCATTGGCTTTGCCAATTACTATCTGAGGTTTATCCGGGGCTTTGGCAAGGTCGCAGCCCCCATCACCTCTCTGTTGAAGGGTGGGCCATCCCGGTTCCGCTGGTCTGCTGAGGTTGACAGGGCCTTCAGTATCCTGAGGGCTCTGTTCACCTCAGTCCCGGTACTGGTCCATCCCGAACGTTCGTAGTGGAGGTGGACGCGTCTGAGGTAGGGGTAGGCGCTGTCCTATCCCAACGCTCGGGCACGCCACCCAAGCTCCGCCCCTGTGCCGTCTTCTCTAAGAAACTCAGCCCGGCGAAGCAGAACTATGACGTTGGTGATCGGGAGCTGTTGGCTGTTGTCAGCGCCCTGACAGCGTGGCGGCACTGGCTCGAGGGGGCTAAACACCCTTTCCTCGTCTGGACTGACCACCGTAACCTGGAGTACATCCAGGCAGCGAGGAGGCTGAACCCTCGCCAGGCCAAGTGGGCCTTGTTCTTTACCCGGTTTGAGTTCACGCTGTCCTATATACCAAGCACTAAGAACGTGAAGGCAGACGCACTGTCATGGCTGTACGACACAGAGGAGAGGCCCATTGATAACACCCCCATACTCCCAGCCTCCTGCATTGTGGCGCCGGTGGTGTGGGCGGTGGACGCGGACATAGAGCTGGCGTTACGCACAGAGCCATCTCCACCTCAGTGCCCAGTGCCCAGCTGGGCTTCGGTACGTTCCATCTAGTTTCCGTGATCGTCTTATCTATTGGGCACACCCGTCCCCCTCCTCTGGTCACTTCACCCAGGCATCGGCCGTACAGTGCACTGCCTTACCGGGAAGTACTGGTGGCCTACCTTGGCTAAGGACGTGAGGGTGTATGGCTCCTCCTGCTCGGTGTGCGCCCAGAGTAAGGCATCTAGGCACCTTCCAGCAGGTAAGTTACATCCCTTACCAGTTCCACAGCGGCCATGGTCCAACTTATCGATCGATTTTCTAACTGATCTTCCCCTCTCTCAGGGTAACACCACCATCCTGGTCGTTGTGGACCGCTTTTCTAAAGCCTGCCGCCTCCTTCCTCTGTCCGGTCTCCCCACGGACCTACAAACTGCGGAATCCCTTTTTACACACGTCTTCCGGCACTACGGGGTGCCAGAGGACATAGTGTCTGACCGGGGTCCCAAGTTTAAGTCTAGGGTCTGGAAGGCGTTCATGGAACGTCTGGGGGTCTCGGTCAGCCTGACCTCTGGGTTTCATCGCGAATCTAATGGGCAGGTGGAACGGGTCAATCAGGATGTGGGTAGGTTTCTGCAGTCCTACTGCCAGGACCAGCCGGGGGAGTGGTCGGTGTTCTTTTACCATTTAGGGTATCAGCCGATCCTGGCACCGTGGCATCAGAGCCAGACCGAAGCTCCTGCGGTGGACGACCGGTTTCAGCGTGCAGAAGAGACGTGGAACACCGCTCACATCTACCTCCAGCACGCCGTGCGTCGCCAGAAGTCCAACGCTGACCGCCACCGCAGTGAGGCCCCGGTCTTTGTACCGGGTGATCGGGTCTGGCTCTTAACCCGGAACCTGCCCCTCCGCCTGCCCTGCCGGAAGCAGTTTGTGGGGCCGTTCAAAGTCCTAATCTTCATCTGTACTGTTACTAAGGGTTGCACTATCAGTAGCTAGCTACCTTGCTATGGCTAATGTTAGCTATTAGCTGTGTACAAGGCCAGGGGATTATTTGAAAGAGAAACTCACTACTGCTATGAGAGTTAGTACTCCCTTTTTTCTGCTTATCATCACCTGTTATAAAATGACAACAATGCCTTGCTAGCTGACTTACTTTTCCACTGTCGAAGCACTGTTTCCTGAAGCATTCTGCCCTGTTCTGAAAGAGCTCCCTGGGTTTACCATCATGCTGTGGATGTTTGGTCAGGACGTGTTGTTTTATTAATTTGTTCAGTTTGAGAGACCCTCATTCGGTTCCAAATATCATAATTAGGGCCCTCCCGGAATCCAGGCATTAAAACGGAATTCAACAATATTCCAAAATGTATTGAACTTAGTAGGGAATCAACTAATGTATAAAACATGTATTAATTACCCAAGTTTATCATAAGACATGAACAGAATGAATCAGTGATTTGTGTTTCCTGCAACTTTCTGAAGAGGCAACGAGAATGCCCCTGTCTTTGTGTGTGCGGTGCGCTCGTCTACCACTTTGTGTAGCCTAACCATTAGCAATAATGTGAATGAAAACAGTCTTCTGGTAGATGGAAATGCTTTCCTAAAATCCTCAATTAAATCTAACTACAAAGTAGCCTATGCTACCTGGCAGAATGAACATGATTATTTTCATCAAAACTCTACCATCACATATGCGCTACAAAAGCACCGCTAAACAACAGCCTCTTGCGAGGTGCATACTTGAATTAAAGGGTAACTACACCCAAAAATCTAAATTTATCAGATTTTTCCTAGACCTCAAAAGTTGTCTCCTGATGTGATTTAAGCATTATTGTGGACTAGGAACATCCAATGTTGTTGGTTTTCTATTACAAAAGTGTGATTTTGGAAACCCGGAAAAACTCAACCTTTTTTTAAAATTTTATTTTTTAAGATAATGTGGGCTATTTACTGATTTTTTTTAGTTTTGTGGCAATTCATACTGTATTTTGCAGTAAAACTGTAAATAAGACTCTAATCTCAAGGGGAGACAGGTTACATGTAAAAAAAAAAAGTTTAATGTCTCTTACTTAGAAAACAGTCCTGATCATATAGGTCTAGACCTAGGCAATACCCAAAACAACTAACAATACACTGATTTCAACATTTTCAGAAATTTTTATTGTAAAGTCATGTCTTTATACACAGTACCCAAATATTTCCAATCTGGGAGGTAAACTCGATAAAGTATTCAAACATTTTGCTG
Source organism: Coregonus lavaretus (assembly GCF_964263955.1). Classification (NCBI taxonomy): domain Eukaryota; kingdom Metazoa; phylum Chordata; class Actinopteri; order Salmoniformes; family Salmonidae; genus Coregonus; species Coregonus lavaretus. The sequence goes on along the minus strand of NC_140004.1, from coordinate 38,260,055 downwards.
TGTATTTTGGATGGAATCAAGACATTAGAATGTACCAGAGGCCACCAAAATAGAGCACCCAGGGTGGCAAGCACCCCCGGACCCCCACGGCTTGGGGGGCCTGCCTGGCTACTTTTTCTATTTAGCTGGCTGCTCTATGTACTTGTGGAAAACACTGGTTAAGAGACTTTCCAGCTACCTACAGTATCTACCCCAGCAATGAATTATGGCAAGGTAAGAGACTTCCCAGCTACCTCTTTACCTCAGCTCTCTTTCCGTTTGAATACAAACTGTATCTGTCCTGCTCCGGTCCTCACCTATAACTCCCTCTATTTCCTCCTCCTGCATCATTACTAAGCATGAGCTCTGGTCTGACTAACCAATGGAACAGGCCTATCATTCCTTGTCCCTGGCGCTGTCAAACACCTGCACAACTTGGATTCTCTGCTGCTCTTACAGGCCATCTGAATAAGTGTGTGTGTGTGTGTGCGTGTGTGTGTGTGTTTATTAATATGAGTCTTGAAAGCATCTTGCCTTCTCCTAAGTCACCTGCCCCCGTGGCCCACCTCCAGCTCTAATAATTAGGCCCTGCCAGGCCACGACCACATGCCCAGAGGGGGTGAGTGAAGAGGGGGCTGCTGGCTTCAGGCAAGCCCCAGGCTTTTCCGACCTATGGTGACACTGATGAGGCCGAGGGGAAGCGATGTGGATTTGAGCTGTATAGGAAAGGAAGGGATATGAGAGGGTGAAATAATGTATCACTGTCTCTATGGGTGATTGAACACACTTGTTTCACTCACTCACACATTCACTCACGCATTCACTCACACACTCACTCACTCACTCACTCACTCACTCACTCACTCACTCACTCACTCACTCACTCACTCACTCACTCACTCACTCACTCACTCACTCACTCACTCACTCACTCACTCACTCACTCACTCACTCACTCACTCAGAGTGTATGCCTTTGTCTCTCCTCCATAACAGAGTGTACTGTCAGACAATAAGATCTATCCACCGTGGCAGGTTCTATAGAATCCATGTGTAAATGGATATAATCTCTCAGTAAATGTACCCCGTCTCTGAGGACATTTTCTCCTAAGTCAAGACATGCTCAGTCCTCCCAGCTTTATGGTAATAGCTAATATTAGCATATATATAGTGCTGCGCTGTAACACACTATTTATTCAACTGAGTTTTAAATCTCCTTGAATTGAATTTAAGGGTGCAATTTTAAAGGTGAAGTGGCGAGGAAATGATGGTAGCTATTTAAAATCCCGATCAGATAATTTTTTCATAGAAGCACCTGCTGTTAAGTCTTGGTTCAGTCAACTGTCATGATAGAAACGTTGTATTTGGAAAGTTTCACAATTTGTGTGTGTTAGAAACATAAAAGTCAGATGTTTCAACTGACTGTGTTGTCTTTGAGGTAGAGGATGAAGGGTAGCACACACACACAGTAAGACTAAATGTGCTTTTAATGGGCTGTGGCGCCATTTTTATTGGTTTACGCCTCTTAACTGTGATATACAGCGTCTTAGCAGTGTCCAGAGTTGGCCAGACTTGTAATAGTACCAGGATTAACATCAAAGACCTGCCTTTCTAATCAACACAAACACGATCAATATCCTATCTAAGAAATACAAGGTTGGAGAAACAGGAGGCTTGAGAAATGGCCCTGCCGACAGAAAAGTCAAGATTTCATGTTGGTTGTTAAAGAGCTCTGGGCTCTAGCCAGCTCTTTGTCCATAAACACTGCTCATGTCAACAGAGAATGGAGGTGGTTCTCTCTAAAGGCTTGTACAGTACAAGCACGAACGCACCTGCTATTCATTACATTTTAAAATGTTGTCATTTAGCAGATGCTCTTATCCAGAGTGACTTACAGTTAGTGCATTTATCTTAATATAGCTACAGTGGGGAAAAAAAGTATTTAGTCAGCCACCAATTGTGCAAGTTCTCCCACTTAAAAAGATGAGAGAGGCCTGTAATTTTCATCATAGGTACACGTCAACTATGACAGACAAAATGAGGAAAAAAAATCCAGAAAATCACATTGTAGGATTTTTAATGAATTGATTTGCAAATTATGGTGGAAAATAAGTATTTGGTCACCTACAAACAAGCAAGATTTCTGGCTCTCACAGACCTGTAACTTCTTCTTTAAGAGGCTCCTCTGTCCTCCACTCGTTACCTGTATTAATGGCACCTGTTTGAACTTGTTATCAGTATAAAAGACACCTGTCCACAACCTCAAACAGTCACACTCCAAACTCCACTATGGCCAAGACCAAAGAGCTGTCAAAGGACACCAGAAACAAAATTGTAGACCTGCACCAGGCTGGGAAGACTGAATCTGCAATAGGTAAGCAGCTTGGTTTGAAGAAATCAACTGTGGGAGCAATTATTAGGAAATGGAAGACATACAAGACCACTGATAATCTCCCTCGATCTGGGGCTCCACGCAAGATCTCACCCCGTGGGGTCAAAATTATCACAAGAACGGTGAGCAAAAATCCCAGAACCACACGGGGGGGCCTAGTGAATGACCTGCAGAGAGCTGGGACCAAGGGGGTGAAGTGAAAGTGTTAGTTCACAAAAGGCTTAATTTTTTTTTGGGGGGGGGGTTTTAGTTAAGATACTCTTTGAAGAGGCAGGGTTTCAGATGTTTTCGGAAGATGGGCAGGGACTCTGCTGTCCTACATTCAGGGGGAAGCTGGCTCCAGCATTGGGGTGCCAGGACAGAGAAGAGCTTGGACTGGGCTGAGCGGGAGCTGCCCTCTCGTACTGGTGGGAGGGCCAAGAGACCAGAGGTGCTAGAACAAAGTGCTCGGGTTGGGGTGTAGGGTTTAAACATAGCTTGAAAGTAGGGAGGGGCAGTTCCTCTTGCTGCTCCGTAGGCAAGTACCATGGTCTTGTAGTGGATGCAAGCTTTGACTGGAAGCCAGTGGAGTGTGCGGAGGAGCGGGGTGACATGGGAGAACTTGGGAAGGTTTAACACCAGGCGGGCTGCAGCCTTCTGGATAAGTTGCAGGGGTTTGATGGCACAAGCAGGGAGCCCAGCCAACAGCGAGTTGCAGTAATCCAGACGGGAGATGAGAAGTTTCTGGATTAGGACCTGCGCCGCTTCCTGTGTGAGGTAGGATCATACTCTACGGATGTTCTAGAGCATTAACCTTCAGGAGTGAGTCACTGCTTTGATATTTGCAGAGAACGACATGGTGTTGTCCAGGGTCACGCCAAGGTTCTTTGCACTGTGGGAGGGGGACACCGGGGTGTTGCCAACCATGATGGAGAGGTCTTTGAGCGGGCAGGCCTTTCCCGGGAGGAAGAGCAACTCTGTCTTGTTGAGCTTGAGGTGGTGGGCCAACATCCAAGCTGAGATATCTGCCAGACACGCAGAGATGCGTGTTGCCACCTGGGTGCCTGAAGGGGGGAAGGAGACAAGTAGTTGAGTGTCATCCGCATACCAATGATAGGAAAGACCATGTGAGGATATGACGGAGCCGAGTGACTTGCTGTATAGAGAGAAGAGGAGAGGGCCTAGAACCGAGCCCTGGGGGACACCAGTAGTGAGAGTACGTGGTGCAGACACAGATCCTCTCCATGTCACCCGGTAGGAGCGGCCTGCCAGGTAGGATGCAATCCAAGAGTATACAGCGCCTGCATGAATAATGTCTATTGGGACCAATCACTCCATGGTCCATGCACCACCGATTTATAGCAGCTACATGCTGATGCACACCATAGCCTTTTTGCCAGAACTCTCACCAGACAATCAGCTGCATCCCAGTATACTACAACGGCGAGGTGAGGGCTGATTGTGCCAGACTGAAGCAGTGGATGATGAGATGTCATGGATTTCAATGGAGGTCTATGGAGGGGACAGGGAGCAAGGAGTGATGGAGTGAATAGAACTCCAGTACACCATTGATTGTGCTTCTCTACAGACAGTGTGGTGTAATCATAGCCTCTGCTTTGTGATGAGAAGGGCTAAAATGGATGGTTTTACTCCAAAGTGGCGGAGTTTGATATCCCTCTGTTTGACACTTTACAAAGCACTTTTGATCCTCAGGGAATAGGCCTACAAGAACTACTCCTATTCATCTTATTCAACTCTAAGCCGTGATATAGTGTGCGTGACTGCTGACTCTAACAAGCTCTCAAGCACACTTACAGTACACACGCGCACACACAATCTCCTAGGGAACAAAGGGCTGAGGGCATGATGTAAATGACAGGCACTTTTTGGTTTGTGATTCGAGCTCACCAGGGAATCATAAGATCAATCACCGTAGCAACGATCGCCCATGCAGATTCTACCCAACGCTGGTATCTTCAGGGCTGATGTCATGTGTCAAATGTGCAGCGGTAGGACGGAGTCAGGCGCAGGACAAAGAACTGAGTAAATGACGTACTTTACTCGAAAATAAACAATACTAATCTCCACGCAGGGAAAACACACCTACTCACATAAGAGTATGACACAAAACAAAGAACAAACACGCACAAAACCATGTGGGAACCAGTGGGTTAAATAGGGAAATAATAATAATGCAATGGGAACCAGGTGTGTACAATCAAGACAAAACAAATGGAAAAAGAAACATAGATCGGTGGCAGCTAGAAAGCCGGTGACGATGACCGCCGATAGCCGCCCGCACAAGGAGAGGCACCAACTTCGGCAGAAGTCGTGACAGTACCCCCCCCTTGACGCACGGCTCCAGCAGCGCGCCGACACCGGCCTCGGGGACGACCCGGAGGACGAGCCGCAGGACGATCCGGGTGGAGACGGTGAAATTCCTGCAGTAAGGAAGGGCCCAGGATGTCCTCCACCGGCACCCAGTATCTCTCCTCCGGACCGTACACCTCCCACTCCACGAGGTACTGAAGGCCCCTCGCCCGACGCCTTGAGTCGATGATGGCTCGTACAGTATACGCCGGGACCCCCTCGATGTCCAGAGGGGGCGGAGGAACCTCCCGCACCTCAGACTGCTGGAGCGGACCTGCTACCACCGGCCTGAGGAGAGACACATGGAACGAGGGGTTAATACGGTAATCAGGGGGGAGCTGTAACCTATAGCATACCTCGTTCAGTCTCCTCAGGACTTCAAATGGACCCAGCTTCCGGCAGGGCAGGCGAAGGGGCAGGTTTCAGGTCGAGAGCCAGACCCGGTCCCCAGGTGTATACACCGGGGCTTCACTGCGGTAGCGTCGGCGCTCGCCTTCTGTCGCCTGATGGCCTGTTGCAGGCACACATGGGCAGCGTCCCATGTCTCGTCCGAGCGCCGAAACCATTCATCCACCGCAGGTGCCTCGATCTGGCTCTTTGATGCCACAGTGACAGGACCGGCTGATAACCTAGTACACACTGAAACGGAGACATGTTAGTGGAGGAGTGACAGAGGGAGTTTTGGGCCATCTCTGCCCAGGGGATGAAAGCTGCCCACTCCCCCGGCCGGTCCTGGCAATAGGACAGCATCCTATTGGTTAACTCTCTCCACCTGCCCATTACTCTTGGGGTTTAAAACCTGAGGTCAGGCTGACCGAGACCCCCACACGTTCCATGAACACCCTCCAGACCCTCGATGTGAACTGGAGACCCCGATCAGACACTATATCCTCAGGCACCCCGTAGTGCCGGAAGACGTGGGTAAACAGAGCCTCCGCAGTCTGTAGGGCCATAGGGAGACCGGGCAAAGGAAGGAGACGGCAGGACTTAGAAAACCAATCCACAACGACCAGGATCGTGGTGTTACCTTGTGACGGAGGAAGATCCGTCACGAAATCCACCGATAGGTGTGACCACGGCCGTTGTGGAACGGGTAGGGGTTGTAATTTCCCTCTGGGCAGGTGTCTAGGTGCCTTGCACTGGGCGCACACCGAGCAGGAGGAAACATGAACCCTCACGTCCTTAGCTAAAGTGGGCCACCAGTACTTCCCACTAAGACAGCGCACTGTCCGACCGATGCCAGGGTGACCAGAGGAGGGTGTAATGTGGGCCCAACAGATCAATCGATCGCGGACATCAGACGGAACGTACAGATGCCCAACTGGACACTGGGTGGGAGTGGGCTCCGTACGTAATGCCCGCTCGATGTCCGCGTCAACCTCCCATACCACCGGTGCCACCAGGCAAGAAGCCGGAAGTATGGGAGTGGGATCCGTGGACCGCTCCTCTGTGTCATACATCCGGGACAGTGCGTCTGCCTTAGCGTTCTGGGAACCTGGTCTGTAGGATAGGGTGAAAACAAAACGGGTGAAAAACATGGCCCACCTTGCCTGGCGAGGGTTCAGTCTCCTCGCCGCCTGGATGTACTCCAGATTGCGGTGGTCAGTACAAATTAGGAAAGGGTGTTTAGCCCCCTCAAGCCAATGCCTCCACACCTTCAGAGCCCTGACAACAGCTAACAGCTCCCGGTCCCCCACATCATAGTTTCGCTCCGCCGGGCTGAGCTTCTTCGAAAATAAAGCACAGGGGCGGAGCTTTGGTGGCGTACCCGGGCGCTGAGACAGCACAGCTCCTATCCCAGCCTCGGACGTGTCCACCTCTACTATGAATGCCAAGGAGGGATCAGGATGAGCCAGCACGGGAGCCGAGGTAAACAGAGCCTTCAGGTGACCAAAAGCCCTGTCCGCCCCAGCTGACCACTGCAGTCGCACCGGTCCCCGCTTCAGCAAGGAGGTAATGGGAGCCGCTACCTGAACAAAGCCCCGGATAAACCTCCGGTAGTAGTTGGCAAACCCTAAGAACCGCTGCACCTCCTTTACCGTGGTTGGAGTCGGCCAATTACGCACGGCTGAAATGCGGTCATTTTCCATCTCCACCCCTGACACGGACAGGCGGAAGAACAGACATTTCTCAGCCTTGACCTACAGGTCATGCTCCAACAGTCGACCAAGCACCTTGCGCACCAGGGACACATGCTCGGCGCGTGTAGCGGAGTATATTAGAATGTCATCTATATACACCACTACACCCTGCCCATGCAGGTCCCTGAAAATCTTGTCTACGAAGGATTGGAAGACTGATGGAGCATTCATCAACCCGTACGGCATGACGAGGTACTCATAGTGCCCAGAGGTGGTACTAAATGCCGTCTTCCACTCATCCCCCTCCCAGATACGCACCAGGTTGTAAGCACTCCTGAGATCCAATTTGGTGAAGAAGCGTGCCCCATGCAATGACTCTGTCACACTGGCTATGAGAGGCAGTGGGTAACTGTACTTCACAGTGATCTGATTTAGACCTCGATAGTCAATGCACGGGCGTAAACCTCCATCCTTCTTCTTCACAAAAAAGAAACTTGAGGAGGCAGGTGAAGTGAAAGGCCGAATGTATCCCTGTCCCAGAGATTCAGAGACATATGTTTCCATAGCCGCCGTCTCCTCCTGAGACAGAGGATACACGTGACTCCTGGGAAGTGCTGCGCCTACCTGGAGATTTATCGCACAATCCCCCGGTCGATGGGGTGGTAGTTGAGTTGCCTTCTTTTTACAAAAGGCGAGAGCCAAATCGGCATATTCGGGGGGAATGTGCATAGTGGAGACCTGGTTTGGACTCTCCACCGTAGTTGCACCTATGGAAACACCTACACACCTCCCTGAGCACTGACGTGACCATCCCTTGAGAGCCCTCTGTTGCCACGAACTAGTGGGGTCATGAGAGGCCATACAGGGAAGCCCCAACACCACAGGAAACGCAGGAGAATCGATCAGGAAGAGACGAATTCTCTCCTCATGACCCTCCTGCGTTTTCATACATAGTGGAGCTGTGACCTCCCTAATCAGGCCCGACCCCAAAGGATGACTATCTAAGGCATGTACAGAGAAGGGCACATCAACAGGAACAATATGGATCCCTAATCTACGTGCAAATGAACGGTCAATAAAGTTACCAGCTGCACCTGAATCTACTAGCGCCTTATGCTGGGAATGCGGGGAAAACCCAGGAAATCATATGCATACACACATGTGCGCAACAGGGAGCTCTGGGTAAGTCGGGTGCCTACTCACCTGGGATGATCCACCAGTGCCCTGCCTGCTGCCTCGACTCCCTGGGGAACCTCCCCAGCACCGACCAGCAGTGTGCCCTCTGCAGCCACAGTTGGTGCAGGAAACGGCCCCCCCTCCGGTCACTCTTAGAGCAGCACCTCCGAGCTCCATCGGGGTAGGGTCGGAGGTGCTGGGGGATGGAATGGACGGACCCTGATCTGGACGTCCGCGGGTGGCCAACAGGTTATCCAGCCGTATAGATAGATCCACCAGCTGGTCAAGGGTAAGGGTGGTGTCACTGCATGCCAGCTCCCGACGAACGTCCTCACGTAGACTACACCGGTAATGGTCGATCAGGGCCCTCTCATTCCATCCCGTGCTGGCCGCCAAGGTCCTGAAGTCCAGTGCGAAGTCCTGTGTGCTCCTCTTCCCCTGTCTGAGGTGGAACAAGCGTTCCCCCGCCGCTCTCCCCTCAGGTGGATGATCGAAGACTGCCCGGAAGCGGCTGGTGAAATCCTCATAGCGAACCAACGCTGCGTCGATTCCTCCCCATTCGGCATTGGCCCACTCAAGCCTCTCCGACAGACAGGAGATGAGGGCGGACACGCTCTCGTATCCCGAGGGAACCGGGTGGATGGTCGCCAGGTACAGCTCCACCTGGAGCAGGAACCCCTGGCACCTGGCAGCCATCCCATCATATGCCCTCGGGAGCGAGAGCCGAATCCCACTGGGTCCAGGTGACGGATGGGTGGACATCGGTGTGGGTTGACCTGAAGTTGGTGGGGTTGTGGGAAAACCCCCTCTCTCCCATCGCTCCATGGTCTGCAACACGCGATCCATGGCTGTGCCAAGATTCTGGGGCATTGTCGCGTGCTACTGGACACGCTCCTCCACTGGTTCTGGAGGACTGGCTGCACCTGCTGACTCCATATCAGGTGCGTGTTTCTGTCATGTGTCAAATGTGCAGCGGTAGGACGGAGTCAGGCGCAGGACACAGAACTGAGTAAATTACGTACTTTACTCAAAAATAAACAATACTAATCTCCACGCAGGGAAAACACACCAGCTCACATAAGAGTATGACACAAAACAAAGAACAAACAAGCACAAAACCATGTGGGAACCAGTGGGTTAAATAGGGAAATAATAATAATGCAATGGGAACCAGGTGTGTACAATCAAGACAAAACAAATGGAAAAAGAAATGTAGATCGGTGGCAGCTAGAAAGCCGGTGACGACGACCGCCGATAGCCGCCCGCACAAGGAGAGGCACCAACTTCAGCGGAAGTCGTGACAGCTGATGACACTGGTAGAGGGAGATATGTGTGTGGATGGGTTATTGTCAGATTTCCCTCAGTGTGTCTTTGTTCCGAGCTACAGTGTAAAACGCTGTCTTTATGTCCAGAGTCGATGGTCCAAAGTGGATGGTAGTTGATCTCTAGTGTGTAACAGGGAGAGATTGGGATGCTATCTCAGGGATTTTTAAGTTTGGAAATTGACTAGGGGGTCTTGGGCTCAATTTCAACTTTTCCAGACATTAAAAAAATGCACCAAGCTCCCAACCCTGGCTTAGTTTTTGATATATGGTAGAATAATTTCAATTTGTATTTTGTATGATGAATAGAAAATGTAAATAACTTCCACTTTTTTTCAAATAGGGGCCTAGCTTATTTTTTTCTGTTGAAGTACTGTGATTCCATTTGTTGTTACTCAGGTGTCACTGAAACTAAAATCCTTTATGGGTTCATTGGGTTGCTGTTAAATAATTACCAGTAGCACTAATCAAACTGTGAGTGAGTCAAAGTGCTCAGAGCAAAGTCAGCTGAGCTCTGTTGGCTCCTCAGTGAGCTGTGTTTGTTCCTGATGTGTGAGTGTGACCTTTCTGTCAGACAGGGCCTGGGGTGCCCCTGGTCTGTTTACAACAACACGAAACAACACGACACCAGCCTCCCTTCTCCACCAGCTCTACTGCCTCTATCTGTTACCTTAGTGTTACACATGGTGAGAAACACTCCCAGACAGAAAACAGAAGTGGAGAGGAAGAAAGAAACACTCATGGAGAGGAAAAGAAAAAGAGAGAAACAAACACAGCCCCAACGTTTACACAAACAATGTCCTTGAACGCCACCAGCCCACGGTGGGGCATTGTGGGTAGTCAAGTGGTCAGAGGAATGGTTGTGTCATCACGGACAGCTACCCACATTGATAGACATGCACGCACGCACACACGTCAGCAGGGCAAGGTTTCCTCGCTGGGTAGACGAGGGGGTGCTAGGTGGCCAGTCAGTGCATCCACACAGGGGACGTGTAGTCTCACACACACACTAGCTTGTTGTGACGTTTTGGTTGTTCACACTTCATCCTCCCTGAGAGGGGTTAGTGGAGCTCAAGAGGCAGGTGAAGATAGATGAAACGTAAACAAAGAGTTCTACCAGCGTTGTAAAGTTCAGTGTTGGGAGGAGGTGTGTGTGTGTGTGATGGGGGCAATACTGTAGACAGGCCAATGTCAGAAAACAACTGGTTACAACGTACCAGGAGCTGTGCAATACAATCTATACTCTACTTTCCCCAAATAACTGTTTTTCTCTATGAAGCAATGATAGAAGTAGCCGATGCCAATGGGCTAGATCGACACTGAAAAGACAATTCAAAGGGGGAAATATAGCATGTATGTCAATAACTCTTCTATGGATGTGTGTGTGTGTGGAAGTGTACAGTGGGGAAAAAATGTATTTAGTCAGCCACCAATTGTGCAAGTTCTCCCACTTAAAAAGATGAGAGAGGCCTGTAATTTTCATCATAGGTACACGTCAACTATGACAGACAAATTGAGATTTTTTTTCTCCAGAAAATCACATTGTAGGATTTTTAATGAATTGATTTGCAAATTATTTGTATTTGGTCACCTACAAACAAGCAAGATTTCTGGCTCTCACAGACCTGTAACTTCTTCTTTAAGAGGCTCCTCTGTCCTCCACTCGTTGCCTGTATTAATGGCATCTGTTTGAACTTGTTATCAGTATAAAAGACACCTGTCCACAACCTCAAAAAGTCACACTCCAAACTCCACTATGGCCAAGACCAAAGAGCTGTCAAAGGACACCAGAAACAAAATTGTAGACCTGCACCAGGCTGGGAAGACTGAATCTGCAATAGGTAAGCAGCTTGGTTTGAAGAAATCAACTGTGGGAGCAATTATTAGGAAATGGAAGACATACAAGACCTGTGACACTCTGGCTCTATGGACGTTTATATTGAGCCAGGGTTGTTCATTTTCATGTGTTTGGGTGTATTTCATTTGGTGGTGTTGGGGATGGGTGAGTTTCATTTTGTTTGTGTCATGTGGTGATTGGTCGATGACTCCCAATCGGAGGTAACGAGTGTCAGCTGTCGGCTCGTTATCTCTGATTGGGAGCCATATATATTCTGTATGTTTTCTCCTTTGTGTTGTGGGTTATTGTTTCTTTGTTGCTGTTTGTCGTAATTCAGTATAGAACTTCACGTATCGTCTTTTGTTGTTTTTCGTGGTTGCTTTGATTAATAAAGTCATCATGTTCACTCGCAACGCTGCGCATTGGTCCAATCCTTCAGACGATCGTGACAGAATAACCCACCACAAGAGGACCAAGCGGCGTAACAAGCGGCAACAGGACCTACCTACGCAGGATTTATGGAAGCCTCCTAAGGACTTTTGGACATGGGAGGAGATTCGGGCTGGAAAGGGTCCTTGGGCACAACCGGAGGAATATCACCGCCCTCGTGAAGAGCTGGAGGCAGCTGCAGCCGAGAGGAGGTGGTATGAGGAGGAATATCACCGCCCTCGTGAAGAGCTGGAGGCAGCTGCAGCCGAGAGGAGGTGGTATGAAGAGGAAGCGCGGAGTCGAGGCTGGAAGCCCGTGGTTACTCCCCAAAAATTTTTTGGGGGGGGGCACATGGCTTGGGCGCCTGGGCAGCAGGAGGCTGCCACAGGTAGAGCTGGAGAGAAGGCTATCGGATTACGGGAGCCATTGGCGAGTAGAGGGAGGGAAGTTGTTGTGGCACGGCATGAGAGACTGAAGTGTGTTCCCAGTCTGGTCCGGTCCGTTCTTGATCCCCAGTTAAGGCCAGTGGTGGGTGTTCCCGGTACGGACCGGTCTGTTCCTACTCCACGCACCAGGTCCACGATGTGCGTCGCCAGCCCGGCCCGGCCTGTTCCGGCCACTCGCACCAGGGATAAGGTGCGCGTCGCCAGCCCAGCCCGGCCTGTTCCTGCTCCACGCACGAATCCTACGGGGTGCGTCACCAGTCGGCCAGAGTCTGCCGTCTGCCCAACGGCGCCTGAACTGGCCGTCTGCCCAACGGCGCCTGAACTGCCTGTCGGCCCTATGGCGTCTGAACTGCCCGTCTGTCAAGCGCTGCATAAGCCGCCCGTCTGTACTGAGCCTGCAAAGCCGCCCGTCTGCCATGAGCCTTCAGAGCCGTCCGCCAGATCGGAGCCGCTAGTGCCTTCCGCCAGACAGGAGCCGCTAGAGCCTTCCGCCAGACAGAATCATACACCTGCTATGGAATCAGCAGGAGCCGACGCAGCCCATATCAGACTGGAAGCTCAGGTTCGGAACCAGAAAGAGCAGCTCCTGCAGATGGGAGCCGTCCTGCTGGAGGTGATGACTGCAATCCGAGGCTGGGGTCCGCCTCCACCGCCAGCCTCCCAGCCAGCACCATCAGCCAGCCATGAGCAGCCAGATCTGTCAACCAGCCATGAGCAGCCAGACCCGTCAGCCAGCCATGAGCAGCCAGACCCGTCAGCCAGCCATGAGCAGCCAGATTCGTCAGCCAGCCATGAGCAGCCAGACCCGTCAGCCAGCCATGAGCAGCCAGATCCGTCAGCCAGCCATGAGCAGCCAGATCCGTCAGCCAGCCATGAGCAGCCAGATCCGTCAGCCAGCCATGAGCAGCCAGATCCGTCAGCCAGCCATGAGCAGCCAGATCCGTCAGCCAGCCATGAGCAGCCAGACCCGTCAGCCAGCCATGAGCAGCCAGATCCGTCAGCCAGCCATGAGCAGCCAGATCCGTCAGCCAGCCATGAGCAGCCAGACCCGTCAGCCAGCCATGAGCAGCCAGACCCGTCAGCCAGCCATGAGCAGCCAGATCCGTCAGCCAGCCATGAGCAGCCAGATCCGTCAGCCAGCCATGAGCAGCCAGATCCGTCAGCCAGCCATGAGCAGCCAGATCCGTCAGCCCGCCAGGATCCGCCAGATCCGTCAGCCAGCCAGGATCCGCCAGAGCCGTCCAGCCAGGATCCGCCAGAGCCGTCCAGCCAGGATCCGCCAGAGCTGTCCAGCCAGGATCCGCCAGAACCGTCTAGCCAGGATCCGCCAGAGCCGTCCAGCCAGGATCCGCCAGAGCCGTCCAGCCAGGATCCGCCAGAGCCGTCCAGCCAGGATCTGCCAGAGCCGTCCAGCCAGGATCCGCCAGAGCCGTCCAGCCAGGATCCGCCAGAGCCGTCCAGCCAGGATCCGCCAGAGCCGTCCAGCCAGGATCCGCCAGAGCCGTCCAGCCAGGATCCGCCAGAGCCGTCCAGCCAGGATCCGCCAGAGCCGTCCCGCCAGGATCCGCCAGAGCCGTCCAGCCTGGATCCGCCAGAGCCGTCCCGCCAGGATCCGCCAGAGCCGTCTCGCCAGGATCCGCCAGAGCCGTCCCGCCAGGATCCTCCAGAGCCAGCCAGCCAGGATCCGCCATCTAGTCAGGTACTGCCCCTTAGCCCGGTGCTGCCCCTTAGTCCGGTGCTGCCCTTTAGCCCGGTGCTGCCCCTTAGTCCGGTGCTGCCCCTGAGTCCGGTACTGCCCCTTAGCCCGGTGCTGCCCCTTAGTCCTGTACTGCCCTTTAGTCCGGTACTGCCCCGTAGTCCGGTGCTGCCCCTTAGTCCGGTGCTGTCCCTTAGCCCGGTGCTGCCCCTTATCCCGGTGCTGCCCCTTATCCCGGTGCTGCCCCTTAGGCCGATGCTGCCCCTTAGTCCGGGGTTGCCCCTTAGTCCAGGTGGGGTTAGGTGGAGGGTGGTCATTAGGAGGAGGCTACCGAAGCAGGTTGTGACTGTGGTGGGGTGGGGATCACGACCGGGGCCAGAGCCGCCACCATGGACAGACGCCCACCCAGACCCTCCCCTAGTCCTGATGTTGGTGCGCCCGGAGTTCGCACCTTTAGGGGGGGGTACTGTGACACTCTGGCTCTATGGACGTTTATATTGAGCCAGGGTTGTTCATTTTCATGTGTTTGGGTGTATTTCATTTGGTGGTGTTGGGGATGGGTGAGTTTCATTTTGTTTGTGTCATGTGGTGATTGGTCGATGACTCCCAATCGGAGGTAACGAGTGTCAGCTGTCGGCTCGTTATCTCTGATTGGGAGCCATATATATTCTGTATGTTTTCTCCTTTGTGTTGTGGGTTATTGTTTCTTTGTTGCTGTTTGTCGTAATTCAGTATAGAACTTCACGTATCGTCTTTTGTTGTTTTTCGTGGTTGCTTTGATTAATAAAGTCATCATGTTCACTCGCAACGCTGCGCATTGGTCCAATCCTTCAGACGATCGTGACAAGACCACTGATAATCTCCCTCTTACTGGGGCTCCACGCAAGATCTCACCCCGTGGGGTCAAAATGATCACAAGAACGGTGAGCAAAAATCCCAGAACCACACGGGGGGACCTAGTGAATGACCTGCAGAGAGCTGGGACCAAAGTAACAAAGCCTACCATCAGTAACACACTACGCCGCCATGGACTCAAATCCTGCAGTGCAGACGTGTCCCCCTGCTTAAGCCAGTACATGTCCAGGCCCGTCTGAAGTTTGCTAGAGTGCATTTGGATGATCCAGAAGAGGATTGGGAGAATGTCATATGGTCAGATGAAACCAAAATATAACTTTTTGGTAAAAACTCAACTCGTCGTGTTTGGAGGACAAAGAATGCTGAGTTGCATCCAAAGAACACCATACCTACTGTGAAGCATGGGGGTGGAAACATCATGCTTTGGGGCTGTTTTTCTGCAAAGGGACCAGGACGACTGATCCGTGTAAAGGAAAGAATGAATGGGGCCATGTATCGTGAGATTTTGAGTGAAAACCTCCTTCCATCAGCAAGGGCATTGAAGATGAAACGTGGCTGGGTCTTTCAGCATGACAATGATCCCAAACACACCGCCCGGGCAACGAAGGAGTGGCTTCGTAAGAAGCATTTCAAGGTCCTGGAGTGGCCTAGCCAGTCTCCAGATCTCAACCCCATAGAAAATCTTTGGAGGGAGTTGAAAGTCCGTGTTGCCCAGCGACAGCCCCAAAACATCACTGCTCTAGAGGAGATCTGCATGGAGGAATGGGCCAAAATACCAGCAACAGTGTGTGAAAACCTTGTGAAGACTTACAGAAAACGTTTGACCTGTGTCATTGCCAACAAAGTGTATATAACAAAGTATTGAGAAACTTTTGTTATTGACCAAATACTTATTTTCCACCATAATTTGCAAATAAATTCATAAAAAATCCTACAATGTGATTTTCTGGATTTTTTTTCTCATTTTGTCTGTCATAGTTGACATGTACCTATGATGAACATTACAGGCCTCTCTCATCTTTTTAAGTGGGAGAACTTGCACAATTGGTGGCTGACTAAATACCTTTTTCCCCACTGTAGGTGTGTGTGTGTTTGTTTGTGTATATGAATGGGAGCGTGAGAGAAGAGTGAGGGATGGATGGTGAATATGTGTAGGAGGGTGGGAGAGAATGGGTGTGCGGATGCATAGGGTATATGTTGGGTGGGAATGAATGAGAATGGATGGGAAAGTCGATGGATGGATGGGTGTAAGTGTGTCTGAGAGGTAGTGGGGGTGGGAAAAGATGGGAAAAAACCAATCCTCCATCGTTAACACAATGGAACGGTCAAATGCTTTATTATCTAAATGTTGAAAGTGCGTGGGTGACGGAGAAAAACAAAATTGTGCAGTTTGAGGCCATGTGGCAGAGAGTGATGCGGGCGCTGGAGATGGGGGTTTGAGCAGGTGGGTCTGGGCAGGGGTCTAGGCAGGGGTGATGTGATGTTGTAGATGTTTGTGTGCGTCTGTATTTTTTAGATTGTAAAATATTAAAATCAATCTGACCAAAAACATTTGTTTATAGTGTACCTAGCTTGCATTTACTCCAAGTCGTTTCTTATTACAATATGGAAACATTCATGTACCTATTCGCCACCTCAGTCTTTTCAAATCAATACTAAGTGATCCATCGGTGTTCTCTTTGTATGTCACTGCTCTTCCATGAAGCTACCGTCAGGCTGTCATCAGGACTATACACAAGGAGATACTCATTCTAGTAGTGATCTGAAATGATTGCTCCGGAAAAATAGCTTTGATGAGAATCATCCCACTTCAACAGGCGCTCAGATTGCTTCTGTAACAGTTTCCGAGCGTTATCAGGAAGCCCTAAAGCTGCTCTGAGTGCTCAAATAAAAGCCTCTTCATAAATGGACTGATGTAGACAGTTAGGCTGGGATTCAATTGCTGCAAATATAGCAGCTTTCCACTCTTCCTCCATTGGTGTGGTTGTATTTCTGACAGGCATGGTGGGAAAAGAGAAACAGTCGTACTGTTGGGGTTTTGAGGAGCTGATACATGCACGCACGACCGGCTTCGATGATCCATGAGCTGTGTGTGTGTTAGTGTTGTCAGGATACCAGATTTTTGACTTCGATACCAGGTTTAGTATCATAATACTCGACACCAAAACGATACTCAATACCAAAATGATACTCGATACTTGATACCACGGCAAAAAAAAGGTCTTAGCTAAAGTCACAGAATAACCACTGGGCTTTATTTTTTTCTAAACATACAGTACCAGTCAAAAGTTTGGACACACCTACTCATTCAAGGGTTTTTCTTTATTTTTACTATTTTTTAAATTATAGAATAATAGTGAAGACATCAAAACTATGAAATAACACATATGGAATCATGTAGTAACCACAGAAGTGGTAAACAAATCAAAATATATTTTATATTTGAGATTCTTCAAGTAGCCACCCTTTGCCTTGATGACAGCTTTGCACACTCTTGGCATTCTCTCAACCAGCTTCATGAGGCGAGGTAGTCACCTGGAATGCATTTCAATTAACAGGTGTGCCTTCTTAAAAGTTAATTTTGTGGAATTTCTTTCCTTCTTAATGCGTTCGAGCCAATCAGTTGTGTTGTGACAAGGTAGTGGGGGTATACAGAAGATAGCCCTATTTGGTAAAAGACCAAGTCCATATTATGACAACAACAGCTCAAATAAGCAAAGAGAAACAACAGTCCATCATTACTTTAAGACATGAAGGTCAGTCAATACGGAAAAGTTCTAATAAATCAGAGACAGTGTCACCAGCAAAGCACCCCCACACCATAACACCCTCTCCTCCATGTTTTACGGTGGGAACTACACATGCGGAGATCATCTGTTCACCCACACCGCGTCTTACAAAGACACAGCGATTTGAACCAAAAATCTCAAATTTGGACTCCAGACCAAAGGACAGATTTCCACCGGTCTAATGTCCATTGCTCGTGTTTCTTGGCCCAAGCAGGTCTCTTCCTCTTATTGGTGTCCTTTAGTAGTGGTTTCTTTGCAGCAATTTCACCATGAAGGCCTGATTCACACAGTCCCCTCTGAACAGTTGATGTTGAGATGTGTCTGTTACTTGATCTCTGTAAAGCATTTATTTGGGCTGCAATTTCTGAGGCTGGTAACTCTAATGAACTTATCTTCTGCAGCAGAGTTAACTCTGGGTCTTCCATTCTTGTGGCGGTCCTCATGAGAGCCAGTTTCATCATTGCGTTTGATGGTTTTTGCGACTGCACTTGAATAAACTTTCAAAGTTCTTGAACTTTTCCGTATTGACTGACCTTCATGTCTTAAAGTAATGATGGACTGTTGTTTCTCTTTGCTTATTTGAGCTGTTCTTGCCATAATATGGACTTGGTCTTTTACCAAATAGGGCTATCTTCTGTATACCCCCCCCTACCTTGTCACAACACAACTGATTGGCTCAAACGTATTAAGAAGGAAAGAAATTCCACAAATTAACTTTTAAGAAGGCACAGCTGTTAATTGAAATGCATTCCAGGTGACTACCTCACCTCATGAAGCTGGTTGAGAGAATGCCAAGAGTGAGCAAAGCTGTCATCAAGGCAAAGGGTGGCTATTTGAAGAATCTCAAATATAAAATATATTTTGATTTGTTTAACACTTTTTAAAATACTTTTTTGGTTACTACATGATTCCATATGTGTTATTTCATAGTTTTGATGTCTTCACTATTATTCTACAATTTAAAAAATAGTAAAAATAAAGAAAAACCCTTGAATGAGTAGGTGTGTCCAAACTTTTGACTGGTAGTGTATGTTGTTAACTGGTAGACCAAATAAAATAAAGAATATCTTCTATTCTATATTCAATTTCTTGCAAAAATTAAACACCATATTAAATAAAACCATATCGGAGACTCAGAGCAGACAAAATAATTTTCTAATGTAATTTGATACATATCAGGCTTAATCATCTATGGCCATAATATTGGGTCAAATTACATTCATTAGACCTGTAACCTGGGCTCCCAAGTGGCGCAGCGGTCTAAGGCACTGCATCTCAGTGGTAGAGGTGTCACTACAGACCCTGGTTCGATTCCAGGCTGTATCACAATCCAGCCGTGATTGGGAGTCCCATAGGGCGGTGCACAATTGGCCAAGCGTCGTCTGGGGTCATTGTAAATAAGAATTTGTTCTTAACTGACTTACCTAGTTAAATGAAAAATAGCTAAATAATTGTATGTAGTAAATGAATTGTTTTGTTCCAGTACAACATAAAAAACACTTTGAAGCTAATTTATGAAGCTTTTATATTGCAATAGTCTACACACCATAGAAATAAAATGGAATTTACACAGCATACTACCATTTCCAGAGTGCATTTCACTTCCCAGGGTGCAAAGCTCAGCACAGGGCTGCTGGCTGGCTAGTGGCTACTGCTACAAGCCCAGACAAACACGAAGTAGTCTAAATATATTGCTGTCAAGTTCTGAGTGCATTTCACATTACTCTTAGGATGTGTAATCATATTATAATGCTCACATGAATGTCATGCTGAGGGCCTCCTGAGTTGCGCAGCGGTCTAAGGCAGTGCTATGCAGTGCTTGAGGCGTCACTACAGACCCGGGTTCGTCCCAGGCTGTGTCACAGCCGGCCGTGACCAGGAGACCCATGAGGCGGCGCACAATTGGCCTAGCGTTGTCCGGTTAGGGGAGGGTTTGGCCAGCCGGGATAAGAAAAAAAAGAAGTTCATAAAATTCCTCAACAATATTTTAAGATTTAATTATTTTCTTACGAACTTCTCAAATATCTTCTTACAAATTTTCTTAAGATGTTTGTTGCTAGGCATCTGTTTTAGCAAGCTATCTAGCTGGCAATGATGTTAGAATATTTCTTACTGAGATTACTGTTCTAAAACATGTTCTTGGTTTTAAAATAATATATACTGGAACTTTCAGATGAAATTTGTGAGTGAATTAAACATGTTCAATTGCTTTCATGAGCTTTTTCTCTCACAGCCCTGAGTTTAAGACAAGGGTTTAGCTATCTTGGAATTAAGAACATTTCCAATAACTTTATTTTCAAGAATCTAATTTCTTCTTAACTTTTTGCTTAAGGAGAAACATGAGAAATAGCGCAAGAACATTTCCAATAACCTTTCTTAGGAATAACAACTTTGCTTAACAAACTTCTTAAGTCTATAGTTAAGGAAAAAATTTGAGTTAAGAAGAAATGTCTTCTTAAGAAGTTTTTGTGAATCTGGGCCCTGCTCTGTAATCAAAGTATTCCCATAGTTTGCTTCTGTAGACAGTTTTGTCAACAAGCTGCGGGCGTGGAGGTATGAGGTTTTCGTTTGAAAATGGCCATGCTGTCGGCTCTCTCTTCTTGCTTGCTTCTCAAAAGTGGCTTGCGTAGTATCAGTACAGCCTGGCTAGCTACTGCCCCCTTGAGAAGATTCAGACAAATTACTGGACAGACTCGAACCTCTCGATGTGTATATGACGTGAGACACATTTGTGAACCATTTTTCATGTTCTGGTATCTAAGTTTTGGTATACCGTGCAACACTAGTGTGTGTGTGTGTGTGAATATATAATGCTTGAGCACATGTTCAATACTTGATGATGCTCTGTGTGAACTGCCATCGGTTTTTAACTGCCCCGTTGGACTAAATCTTCCCCACTCTGCAACCCCAGCACTTTCTCAACGTCACCCCCTGCAGTTGGCTAAGTGGCAACCTCCTTCCCAACCCCAGCGTAGGGTCTGACTTTGATAAGACTGAACCCTCCACACCATGAATGAGACAATTCAAAACCAAATCCCCCCCTTTCAGAGTTCCGTTGGCTAGGCACACATCTTCTGCTCTCCTTTTTTCATCTTTTTAAATCAAGACCGAGTGAGAGGCTGAGGGCACGGGGAGAGAGGGAGTAAGAAGAGAAGTGGAGGGTGCAGAAATACTGTTCCCTAGTGTCGCACGCGCACACACACACAAAACGCTTTGATGGACGATAAAGTTCATACAAAACCGTGCCCTCCCACCCTTTTACGCTTTGATGGCATAGGATCCTCCTCTGTCTCTCTTCCCACTCACCTGTTATGAGTTAGGAGCATGCACGCACTCACTCACACGCACACACACACACACACACACACACACACACACACACACACACACACACACACACACACACACACACACACACACACACACACACACACACACACACACACACACACACACATGCACACACACACACACACACACACACACACACACACACACATACATACACACACACATACATACACACACACACACACACACACACCTACACACACACACACACACACACACACATACACACACACACACACGGCTCTGATGGACAGTTTGAAAATGGCCTGTCCATGATTTGTTTGCCTTGGTCCAGAAGGCAGTGATTTAGGAGTCATGTCAGTATATTGGTTTTGATTCTGTTGCTACTCAGGCTGAAAAAGTTTTTCCTGATAGTTTGTTGGCAGAGTGAGGGTTTGCTTTCAGGCCAAGCTGCTTCTCATGCCAGCTGTTCAATATATGATGTCCCTCCTGGATGCAAAGTACCTTTCAGTAGAAAAATACAGAAAAATACTTGGGGTGCATCTCAATAGTCTAAAAGTGACCTCCTCTTCTTGACCCATCATCCTCATATGCACTGATCTGAAAACAAACAGTAGGAAAGATCTATCTCAAACGTTCTCTCTCTCTCATACACCTCTCTCTCTCACACACATTCTCTCTATCTCCACGTCTCTCTCCATCTTTGTCTCTCTCATTCCGCATATGGAGCACAGAAAAAATGAATTATATATAATGGAATGTGGCGTATCGCTGGCCAACTCCAGACCATTCTGATGATTGCTTAGAAAGGGATGGCTATGAGCTTTATGGGATTTAATCTGTGGGAGCTGTACTATACAAATCCTTACTATACAAACCCTATACAAACCCTTATGATACAAATCCTTAACAAATATATGTATAACTAACCCAAGATAGTTCATTTGTGTCATTTACAGTGGGAGCAAATGAAGCATAGTGGGCAGAACAAGCAAGGAGGTGGGAAAAGCCAAACACGAGCTAGTGAGTTTTTATTGGTGCGTTGTAGCATGTATTTGCATATTTCCGTTAGGGAACGCCTCCTCTGTGATATGCGTGTGTGCACAAACTCAATTCAACCTTGCACTCCTTCTAAACAACACAGTTTTGGCAAAGTGTGAAGTAAATGAAACTTAGTGCACTGTGTTCATAACAGAGTTTAGTTTTGGGAACAGAAAAATATATTGATGTTTCATAGATGAGGAAAATGAGCAGAATGTCGGCCCGGTTTCACCTAGTTCTGTCCTCTCCCACTACCTGCGACTCTACAATATTTGGTGGTGAGAAAACGTTCTAAATGGATGCTTCAGCTTTATAGCCCCTGTGATGTGTCTGGGTCTGTCTGTGACCTTACTATACAAACCCTAGACATACCCTTACTAGACAAACCCTTTACAAACCATTTCTTTACTTCCTGGATAGTTCTGCATCGGTTTTGAATAGAAGATACAAATATATGGACGCAGCTTTACCTAAGGTTTTATTTGAGGTCTTTGTTGAGGCGGGAAAATGATGTGTACCTGCACTCTGAGCAGGAGTAATGGATGGTATGTTAGCTGAGCAAAGCAGAGACTGATGATTTAACATGAGATATGTTTAAGAGACATCATCATCAGACTGATTTAACATGAGAGATGTTTAAGACGTCACCATTTAACATGAGAGATGTTTAAGAGACATCATCATCACACTGATTTAACATGAGAGATGTTTAAGAGACATCACCATTTAACATGAGAGATGTTTAAGAGACATCACCATTTAACATGAGAGATGTTTAAGAGACATCATCATCAGACTGATTTAACATGAGATATGTTTAAGAGACATCACCATTTAACATGAGAGAGTCTCTGATCTGTAGTTGTTTAATACAGAGGTAGTAGCATACTGTGTGTGTGACCTTAAAGTGACCGCGAGGAGGAAACTGTTTGCTTTGATCGTCTCTGATGTGATTAGAGTGAGTCTTGCTTTGAAATGTGTGTTGTTTCTGCGAAAAAGGAGTGTTTGTTTGAGAGTTTTTGTGTGCGTTTGTGTGTGTGGAGTAATAACAACCAGTGTTCCTGCATGGCCACCATCTGACTCATAATAATAATTATTATTATTTGGGGGGTGCTTATAGTTGTCCTTTAACACACTTATGGTTGTTTCTTGTACAAGTGTGTCATGGAAATGTGTTTTTTGCTTTTCCCAACTCCTCCTGAGACACCCGCAAGAAGTGGGGGTCACCCTTGTCCAGCACCTGCTCAGGGGCACAGTGACAGATTTTTAACCATGTCGGCTCCGGGATTTGAACCAGCAACCATTCGGTGACTGGCCCAATGCTCGAGGCTACATGCCTCCCGAGACTAGTAGAGAGTAGGTTTCGTTTTCCATTGAAAAAGGTTTTGCTACGGTGTGCCCTACTGAACACAACCAGGTCTTCATCTGAAAGTAACAGCAACCCAACTGGTAACAGCGTGTTGGCTCTCCTGCTGGACAAATGACTCCCATTTAGCATTTAGATGGACCATGTAGCTGTGATGTGTCACTAAGGCTGTTTACCATGCTCAGTGTTCACTCCAAATCTAATCTCATCTGGGACTGTATAAATTATGTGCATTATTTAATCTTTCATTATGTACATGAAGATTATCACGGGGGTGCATCACAATAGTCTCTGAGATTATGCATCTTTTCAAATGATATGAACTCAGTGGGGAAGCTGGGATGTGTTTGTGTGTGTGTGTGTGTGTGTCTTTGTTAATTTGTGTTTGTTGTGTGTGTGTGTGTACTGTCTTTTGCAGAACAATATACCAGAACCTCATGGTTTCCCCTCCTCATAATGCTCTCATAAACATCAAAGCAGCCTGTTGTTTTATATGGAAAACATCCCGTTTCAAAGGGCATATCTGGCTTTATTGAATCAACAAGGA
This sequence comes from Coregonus lavaretus, assembly GCF_964263955.1. Taxonomy (NCBI): domain Eukaryota; kingdom Metazoa; phylum Chordata; class Actinopteri; order Salmoniformes; family Salmonidae; genus Coregonus; species Coregonus lavaretus. The sequence continues at coordinate 38,236,439 of NC_140004.1, read as the reverse complement.
TATTGTCATTTTGTGGTATTAGCAATGTCAGCACCATGTTATCTGAGAAGCGGGCGGTAAACCAGGGGTGAAACATCTTTCTGCCTGTTTTAAACTCACTCACACATTGCACTGATAGGAACCCACTGTATTACTGCTCTAGCTTAGCCTTTACTGTATAGTTAGTTGGTCTTGCACCTAGAGTGATAAAATGGGTCTGTTGGTCTGCAGTCCAGTGCCTTTCTTCTATCTCTGTGAGGTTCACTCAGGGCACAGTGGAGGTATACTTTTTCCATTCCTATCCTCCATTTATCCCTCTATCGCCCTAATGTTCCCTTCTTTCATCCTCTTTACCAAACTTGTGTGTATGAGTGTGTTTTGGGATTTAAACGAGAGTTGAACAGAGAGTCAACAAGCCAACGGAACAATTAAAAGGGTTTTATTGGCATGGGAAGCATGTTTACATTGTCAAAGCAAGTGGAATAGATAATAAACAAAATTGAAATAATCAATCAGAAGTAAACATTACACTCACAAAAGTTTCAAAAGAATAGAGACATTTCAAATTGTATATTATTGGCTATGTATAGTGTTGTAACTGTGTAAATAGTTGAAGTACAAAAGGGAAAATAAATAGACAGATACAGTTGAAGTCGGAAGTTTACATACACGTTAGCCAAATACATTTAAACTCAGTTTTTCACAATTCCTGACATTTAATCCTAGTAAAAATTCCCTGTCTTAGGTCAGTTAGGATCACCACTTTATTTTAAGAATGTGAAATGTCAGAATAATAGTAGAGAGAATGATTTATTTCAGCTTTTATTTCTTTCATCACATTCCCAGTGGGTCAGAAGTTTACATACACTCAATTAGTATTTGGTAGCATTGCCTTTAAATTGTTTAACTTGGGTCAAACGTTTCGGGTAGCCTTCCACAAGCTTCCCACAATAAGTTGGGTGAATTTTGGCCCATTCCTCCTGACAGAGCTGGTGTAACTGAGTCAGGTTTGTAGGCCTCCTTGCTCGCATACGCTTTTTCAGTGCTGCCCAACATTTTCTATAGGATTGAGGTCAGGGCTTTGTGATGGCCACTCCAATACCTTGACTTTGTTGTCCTTAAGCCATTTTACCACAACTTTGGAAGTATGCTTGGGGTCATTGTCCATTTGGAAGACTCAATTGCGACCAAGCATTAACTTCCTGACTGATATCTTTGATATGTTGCTTCAATATATACACATAATTTTCCTTCCTCATGATGCCATCTATTTTGTGAAGTGCACCAGTCCCTCCTGCAGCAAAGCACCACCACAGCATGATGCTGCCACCCCCGTGCTTCACGGTTGGGGTGGTGTTCTTCGGCTTGCAAGCGTTACCCTTTTTCCTCCAAACATAACGATGGTCATTATGGCCAAACAGTTCAATTTTTTTTTCATCAGACCAGAGGACATTTCTCCAAAAAGTACGATCTTTGTCCCGATGTGCAGTTGGAAACCGTAGTCTAGCTTTTTTATGGCGGTTTTGGAGCAGTGTCTTCTTCCTTGCTGAGCGGCCTTTCAGGTTATGTCAATATTGGATTTGTTTTACTGTGGATATAGATACTTTTGTACCTGTTTCGTCCAGCATCTTCACAAGGTCCTTTGCTGTTGTTCTGGGATTGATTTGCACTTTTCGTACCAAAGTACGTTCATCTCTAGGAGACAGAACGCCTCTCCTTCCTGAGCGGTATGACGGCTGCGTGGTCCCATGGTGTTTATACTTGCGTACTATTGTTTGTACAGATGAACGTGGTACCTTCAGGCGTTTGGAAATTGCTCCCAAGGATGAACCAGACTTGTGGAGGTCTACAATGTTTTTTCTGAGGTCTTGTCTGATTTTTTTGATTTTCCCATGATGTCAAGCAAAGAGGCACTGAGTTTGAAGGTAGGCCTTGAAATACATCCACAGGTACACCTCCAATTGACTCAAATTATGTCAATTAGCCTATCAGAAGCTTCTAAAGCCATGACATCATTTTCTTGAATTTTCCAAACTGTTTAAAGGCACGGTCAAATTAGTGTATGTAAACTTCTGACCCACTGGAATTGTGATACAGTGAATTATAAGTGAAATAATTTGTTTGTAAACAATTGTTGGAAAAATGACTTGTGTCATGCACAAAGTAGATTTCCTAACCGACTTGCCAAAACTGTTTGTTAACAAGAAATTTGTGGAGTGGTTGAAAAACGAGTTTTAATTACTCCAACCTAAGTGTATGTAAACTTCCGAGTTCAACTGTATGTGTCTCTAATATGGTCATACATTTGGCAGGAGGTTAGGAATTGCAGCTCAGTTTCCACCTCATTTTATGAGCAGTGTGCACATGGCCCGTCTTCTCTCGAGAGCCAGGTCTGCCTACGGCGTCCTCTCTCAATAACAAGGCTATGCTTACTAAGTCTGTACATAGCTTTCCTTAATTTTAGGTCAGTCACAGTGTCAGGTTAATTCTTTCCAATGTGTCAAGTAATTATCTTTTTGTTTTCTCATGATTTGGTTGGATCTAATTGTGTTGTTGTCCTGGGGCTCTGTTTGTGTTTGTAAACAGAGCCCAAGGACCAGCTTGCTTAGGGGACTCTTCTCCAGGTTCATCTATGTATGTGGTTGTAGAATTGAACTGCTCTTTTTTGGATTTGATAATTAGCGTGTATCGTCCTAATTCTGCATGCAGAGTCTCAATTTGGTGTTTGTCCCACCCCACAAACCTGAGGAAAGACATTAGTTTTTTTTGCCAATTATAACCGCACATTGATTTTATAATTTACATTTTAGTCAGTTAGCAGACGCTCTTATCCAGAGCGACTTACAGGAGCAATTAGGGTTAAGTGCCTTGCTCAAGGGCACATCGACAGATTTTTGACCTAGTCGGCTCGGGGATTAGAACCAGTGACCTTTCTGAATGCTTCCCAGCCAAAACAGTTCGGAAGAATTTGTGCATATATTATAATGACATTTTGTTACGTTTTTTGTTAGTTTTGGACTTCGGTAAGTAATTTTTTTCGGTTGTTCAGGCACACAACATTTCTTCTTGAGGCAAGCCGAAGTTGGTAGCCAAAGTCTACGCACCTTCGTCTGTGATTGGTCAACAGTAGGGATTCTTCAGTAAGTCTTTGTTGTCATTCAACGAGAGACGACTAGATTTCATACACATCTTTTCATTGAGAAAAATACTGCACCAAACACCTTATTTAGATGTAAAATTGCGCAACTAAAATCTCATTATGTTTATATTTTTTATTTTTTATTTTTTGAGGATGTGTAGACTGGCGTCTCAAAATGGACAAACAGTACTATTGCTGCTTTTTCAAGCGAAGGTCTTTTAAGGGAGTATGCTAGCTATGAGCTACTCGTTTGGTCGTATGGTAATTTGGTAAAAAGATAATTTGACATTTGCTCAGGACATTGTTTTCACTGAGGAAATGTAGGAGTCTGCTGTTGATGATAATGTGGAGGATCTCTCTCTCTCTGCTTCTTCATTATTTATTTGATTTATTTTATATACATTCCCATCTTTCAAATAACAGATACAGTCATTTAGCAGACACTCTTATCTAGAGCGACTTACAGTTAGTGAGTGCATACATTTTTTGTTTTTCATACTGGTCCCCCGTGGGAAACGAACCCACAACCCTGGCGTTGCAAACGCCATTCTCTACCAACTTAGCTACACAGGACTTTTCATCAATGTCACCCTCTGAAGATCTTTCAGTAATATATGTAATGAATCCATTTTGATATAGTGAGAGGGAGCGGGACAATGTTCTTCCTGTGTATTGATCATCAATCCATAACAAGCTGTTTGCATTTGAAAGTTACAAAAAAAATCACTCTGTGAGTGATGGAGACGGACTAGCCTATCATAGCTCTACACCCAGACCCAACTGTCTGTCCCACTCCTTCAACCTCTCCCTCTTTCTTTTTATTATTTTGTTCTGTCTCTCTCCCTGTCTCTCTGAGCCATTCAAATCAACTTCAAAAGGAGGAGAGGCATGGAGTGTTGACACTGTGTGAGGGAGAGTGTGGTGATTGTATATCTGAGGAGCATTAAATATAGAATGGAGCTAATCCAAAAGACCAGGGCACAAGCCTCTGGCCTTCAGGACCACCACAGTACAGAGGAGGCACTGTGTGTGTGTGTGTGTTTTATCGCTTCGCTGTGTAAATGAATTATTTGGATGGGGGAAAGGTATGTTTGTGTAGAAACAGCCAGGCTTCTAGGCACTCCAATAATGGTGTTGTCTGAAACACAGCTGGTGCACGACGCTAACTCCTAATTCTTCCAAATGTTTTAATCGACTTTCTCTTTGAAAAAGCTCCAATACTTTGAAATGCTTAATCCTTCCTCTCCCTCTCTCCTCTGTCAGGTGACTGATAAATCAGTGAGGGCGTTTGTCGAGCACTGTCCCGAGCTGCAGTTCGTAGGCTTTATGGGCTGTTCTGTGACATCACTGGGAGTCATCCATCTTACTGAGGTGAGTAGACTTCACAAAATGGCAGATGTTTGTGTGTGCTGATGAATGAATGCAAGCTACGGTGTGGAAATAAGATTCTCCAATGTTTGTTGTTGTTTTTCTTGTAAATTGTCAAGCAGGCTGTTTTCGGAGAACACCTGGCTCAATTAATGTTAAATAAGTAAATACATGACCTGAATGTGTAAGAAATAAGTAGGCCGTAAAAACAGATTTTTATATTTAGAAATGAACAGTTGTATACGAATGTGTTTTTTGAGGAGGGCATGCAACTTCCCGAAACACAGGTCTGAGTGTTTTTGTAACTTTCAAAGTTAACTTTAAATCTCCTGAGAGCTTAATAAGATGAATCCTAATGCAATACCCTGCTGTTTGACTATTACCATGCTAATGAGAAGGGCTTCATGGTTAAAGATATCCATGACACGCAACACACACACACACACACACACACACACACACTGAATGGAACCTATCAGCTAATTCTGTGTTTTTTTGTGTTTTATGTTTCAGTACTACTATTTCCCCTTCTCCACCTGTAATGAATTGATCTGTGTGTTGGTGCGTGTATGTGTGTGTGTGTGTGTGTTGGTGTGTTGGTGTGTGTGTGTTTGTGTTCGTGTGTGTGTGTTTGTGTGTTGGTGTGTTTGTGTGTGTGTGTTGGTGTGTTGGTGCGTTTGTGTGTTCGTGCGTGTGTGTTGGTATGTTGGTTTGTGTGTGTGTGTGTGTTGGTATGCGTGTGTTGGTGTTTGTGTGTGTGTGTTGGTGCGTGTGTGTGTTGGTGCGTGTGTGTTGGTATGTTGGTTTGTGTGTGTGTGTGTGTTGGTATGCGTGTGTTTTGGTGCGTGTGTTGGTGCGTGTGTGTGTGTGTTGGTTTGTGTTGGTGTGTTGGTGTGTGTGTTGGTTTGTGTGTGTGTGTGTGTTGGTGTGTGTTGGTGTGTTGGTGCGTGTGTTGGTGCGTGTGTGTGCTCCTCCTCAAATGCAATTACACGTATGTTAATGAGAGGAGAAGCCTGATGCTGCGCCTCATTATTAGATTAAACAGCAGATTCATTTATTTTCATGGTCGATCAACCGAGCTGTTTTGGTTTGACCTTCGCCACGCTGCTTTAGCGAAATATAATGATGCTAACAATTCATTATCATATTAGCATAGGCCCTACCTGCAGGTAATTGGGGGAAGTGAACCCACGCTAGATAAGTGAACGTTAGCCCTGTGTGTTCATGGAGGTTACTCTTCATTAGAAAATCAGGTAAAGGTAAGCCAACAGGAGGTGCAATATCTGTGGATCACCTTTGTAGCACCATTGTAACTCCCACTGTGTCTCTCTCTGTCCGTTTCCTCTCTCTCTCTCTCTCTCTCTCTCTCTCTCTCTCTCTCTCTCTCTCTCTCTCTATCTCTCTCTCTCTCTCTCTCTGTCTCTCTTTCTCTGTCTCTCTGTCTCTGTCTCTCTCTCTCTCTCTCTCTCTCTCTCTCTCTCTCTCTCTCTCTCTCTCTCTCTCTCTCTCTCTCTCTCTCTCCCTCTCTGTCTGTCTCCCCTCGTCGTCTCTCTCTGAATAATCTGCTGTGGTAATTATCTGCGTTTAGACTTTGATTCCTCGTCTCATTCAGCCTCGTTCAGCAGCCATAGGAAATATTCCTTCGCTTGGAATCGTTGCATTTCTGATGACTCAGAGGACCTCTTCCCTCGTTCCGTCTCTCCTCTCTCCACTCCCGTTCTGTCTATTATCACACTCGTTCCTATCAGTGACGCTCTTCCTAACGAGTTATCAGGAAAAGTCCTCTACTTTCATTAACTTTTCTCCTATTGGTCTCTATTAATTTACCTTTTAGTAGTTTTTTTTTGCCACTTCTGAGAAATTATCTTGCGAGCGGAAATCAATTTAAGTTGATTTTTTATCAAGTGAGCTGCCAATCCAAGTAGCTCACTACAAGGATTTAGAGTAGAATAGAATGTTAAGTGAAATATGTGAAATATGCTCAAATTGGATACCAATGTCTTGTGGTGCACAGCATTTCAGGGCAATGGGAACTTAATCTGTGTTAACACTATTGTGATGTACAACCAAACACAATTGAGTATTTGTCATGCAGCAGAGTGATGCATCTAAGTCTTGTTTCCTTGTTTAGTTGACTGAGAGCTTGTGGTAGTATTAATGGCTATGTTGATATTGGTTGTCATATACCAAGGCAAGTCATATACAGTGGGGAAAAAAAGTATTTAGTCAGCCACCAATTGTGCAAGTTCTCCCACTTAAAAAGATGAGAGAGGCCTGTAATTTTCATCATAGGTACACGTCAACTACGACAGACAAAATGAGAAAAGAAATTCCAGAAAATCACATTGTAGGATTTTTAATGAATTTATTTGCAAATTATGGTGGAAAATAAGTATTTGGTCAATAACAAAAGTTTCTCAATACTTTGTTATATACCCTTTGTTGGCAATGACACAGGTCAAATGTTTTCTGTAAGTCTTCACAAGGATTTCACACACTGTTGCTGGTATTTTGGCCCATTCCTCCATGCAGATCTCCTCTAGAGCAGTGATGTTTTGGGGCTGTCGCTGGGCAACACAGACTTTCAACTCCCTCCAAAGATTTTTTATGGGGTTGAGATCTGGAGACTGGCTAGGCCACTCCAGGACCTTGAAATGGTTCTTACGAAGCCACTCCTTCGTTGCCCGGGCGGTGTGTTTGGGATCATTGTCATGCTGAAAGACCCAGCCACGTTTCATCTTCAATGCCCTTGCTGATGGAAGGAGGTTTTCACTCAAAATCTCACGATACATGGCCCCATTCATTCTTTCCTTTACACGGATCAGTCGTCCTGGTCCCTTTGCAGAAAAACAGCCCCAAAGCATGATGTTTCCACCCCCATGCTTCACAGTAGCTATGGTGTTCTTTGGATGCAACTCAGCATTCTTTGTCCTCCAAACACGACGAGTTGAGTTTTTACCAAAAAGTTATATTTTGGTTTCATCTGACCATATGACATTCTCCCAATCCTCTTCTGGATCATCCAAATGCACTCTAGCAAACTTCAGACGGGCCTGGACATGTACTGGCTTAAGCAGGGGGACACGTCTGGCACTGCAGGATTTGAGTCCCTGGCGGCGTAGTGTGTTACTGATGGTAGGCTTTGTTACTGTCACGATCGTGTGAATGATGAGACCAAAGCGCAGCGCGTGTTCCGATAAACATGATGACTTTATTTAATTAAAGTGCAACACGAGAAAACAACAAAGAACGATACGTGAAGTTCCAATACTGAAATAAACTAACAGCATCAAGGAAACAAAAACCCACAAACCCCACAGGAAACATACAGCATAAATATGGCTCCCAATCAGAGATAACGAGCCGAACAGCTGACACTCGTTACCTCCGATTGGGAGTCAATGAATACAAACACCCAACATAGAAATACCACAACCTAGACACCCCAACATAGAAATACACCCAAAACAAATGAACATGAACAACCCTGGCTCAAGAATAAAGGTCCGTGGAGCCAGAGTGTTACATTACCCCCCCCTAAAGGTGCGACCTCCGGGCGCACCAGCAAACAGTCTAGGGGAGGGTCTGGGTGGGCGTCTGTCCAGGTGGCGGCTCTGGCCCAGGTCGTGGTCCCCACCCCACCATAGTCATTACCCACTTACTTAGCCTCCTACACATTACCACCCCCCCACTACACCCCACTGGGTTAAGGGGCGGCACCGGACTAAGGGGCAGCACCGGACTACGGACCAGCACCGGGATAAGGGGCAGCACCGGGCTAAGGGGCAGCACCGGGCTAAGGGGCAGCCCCGGGCTAAGGACCAGCACCGGGATAAGGACCAGCACCAGGCTAAGGAACAGTACCTGACTAAGTGGCAGCACCGGACTGAGGGGCAGCTCCGGACTGAATGGCGGATCCTGGCTGGCTGGCTCAGGCGGATCCTGGCTGAACGGCTCATGGCTGGCTGAAGGATCTGGCTGCTCATGGCTGGCCGACGGATCTGGCTGCTCATGGCTGGCCGACGGATCTGGCTGATCCTGTCTGGCCGAAGGCTCTGGCTGATCCTGTCTGGCGGAAGGCTCTGGCTGATCCGGTCTGGCGGAAGGCTCTGGCTGATCCGGTCTGACGGAAGGCTCTGGCTGCTCCGGTCTGACGGAAGGCTCTGGCTGATCCGGTCTGACGGAAGGCTCTGGCTGATCCGGTCTGGCGGAAGGCTCTGGCTGCTCCTGTCTGGCGGAAGGCTCTGGCTGATCCTGTCTGGCGGAAGGCTCTGGCTGATCCTGTCTGGCGGAAGGCTCTGGCTGATCCTGTCTGGCGGAAGGCTCTGGCTGATCCTGTCTGGCGGAGAGCTCTAGCGGCTCCGATCTGGCGGACGGCTCTGAAGGCTCATGGCAGACGGGCGGCCTTGTAGGCTCTGTACAGACGGGTAGTTCAGACGGCGTTGGGCAGACGGACAGTTCAGACGGCGTTGGGCCGACAGGCAGTTCAGGCGCCGTTGGGCAGACGGGCAGTTCAGACGGCGCTGGGCAGACGGGCAGTTCAGACGGCGTTGGGCAGACGGACAGTTCAGACCCCGTTGGGCAGACGGACCGTTCAGGCCCTCTGAGGCGCACCGTAGGCCTGTTGCGTGGTGCCGGAACTGGAGGTACCGGGCTGAGGACACGCATCACAGGGCTAGTGCGGGGAGAAGCAACAGGGCATGCTTGGCCCTGGGGACGCACCGTAGGCCTGATGCGTGGTGCCGGAACTGGAGGTACCGGGCTGAGGACACGCATCTCAGGGCTAGTGCGGGGAGTCGGAACAGGGCATGCTTGGCCCTGGGGACGCACCGTAGGCCTGATGCGTGGTGCCGGAACTGGAGGTACCGGGCTGAGGACACGCATCACAAGGCTAGTGCGGGGAGTCGGAACAGGGCATGCTGGACCCTGGGGACTCCCATAACGCCTAGTGCGGGGAGCCGGAACAGGGCATGCTGGACCCTGGGGACTCACCTCACGCCTAGTGCGGAGAGCAGGAACAGGCCGGGCTGGGCTGGCGACGCGCACCGTATCCCTGGTGCGAGTGGCCGGAACAGGCCGGGCCGGGCTGGCGAAGCGCACCGTTTCCCTGGTGCGTGGAGTAGGAACAGGCCGGGCTGGGCTGGCGACGCACACCGTATCCCTGGTGCGAGTGGCCGGAACAGGCCGGGCCGGGCTGGCGAAGCGCACCGTATCCCTGGTGCGTGGAGTAGGAACAGGCAGGGCTGAGCTGACGACGCACACCGTATCCCTGGTGCGAGTGGCCGGAACAGGCCGGGCCGGGCTGGCGAAGCGCACCGTATCCCTGGTGCGTGGAGTAGGAACAGGCCGGTCCATACCGGGAACACACACCACTGGCCTCAACCGAGGATCAGGAACGGGCCGGACCGGACTGGCAACATACCTCAGTCCTTCACGCCGTGCCACACACACATCCCTGCCTCTTCTCGCCAATGGCTCCCGTACTCCGTTAGCCCTCTCACCTATACTCCCTGTGGCAGCTTCCTGCTGCCCAGCCGCCCAAGCCATGTGCCCCCCCCCAAAAACTTTTTGGGGTTGCCTCACGTCCACGGGCTTCCAGCCTCGCCTTCGCGCTGCCTCCTCGTACCACCTCCTCTCGGCTTTGGCTGCCTCCAGCTCTTCCCGAGGGCGGTGATATTCCTCCGGTTGTGCCCAAGGATCCTCTCCGTCCAATAACTCCTCCCATGTCCAGACCCTCGGCTCCTGGACACGCTGCTTGGTCCTGGTATGGTGGGTTTTTCTGTCACGATCGTGTGAATGATGAGACCAAAGCGCAGCGCGTGTTCCGATAAACATGATGACTTTATTTAATTAAAGTGCAACACGAGAAAACAACAAAGAACGATACGTGAAGTTCCAATACTGAAATAAACTAACAGCATCAAGGAAACAAAAACCCACAAACCCCACAGGAAACATACAGCATAAATATGGCTCCCAATCAGAGATAACGAGCCGAACAGCTGACACTCGTTACCTCCGATTGGGAGTCAATGAATACAAACACCCAACATAGAAATACCACAACCTAGACACCCCAACATAGAAATACACCCAAAACAAATGAACATGAACAACCCTGGCTCAAGAATAAAGGTCCGTGGAGCCAGAGTGTTACAGTTACTTTGGTCCCAGCTCTCTGCAGGTCATTCACTAGGTCCCCCCGTGTGGTTCTGGGATTTTTGCTCATCGTTCTTGTGATCATTTTGACCCCACGGGGTGAGATCTTGCGTGGAGCCCCAGATCGAGGGAGATTATCAGTGGTCTTGTATGTCTTCCATTTACTAATAATTGCTCCCACAGTTGATTTCCTCAAACCAAGCTGCTTACCTATTGCAGATTCAGTCTTCCCAGCCTGGTGCAGGTCTACAATTTTGTTTCTGGTGTCCTTTGACAGCTCTTTGGTCTTGGCCATAGTGGAGTTTGGAGTGTGACTGTTTGAGGTTGTGGACAGGTGTCTTTTATACTGATAACAAGTTCAAACAGGTGCCATTAATATAGGTAACGAGTGGAGGACAGAGGAGCCTCTTAAAGAAGAAGTTACAGGTCTGTGAGAGCCAGAAATCTTGCTTGTTTGTAGGTGACCAAATACTTATTTTCCACCATAATTTGCAAATAAATTCATAAAAAATCCTACAATGTGATTTTCTGGATTTTTTTCCCTCAATTTGTCTGTCATAGTTGACGTGTACCTACGATGAAAATTACAGGCCTCTCTCATCTTTTTAAGTGGGAGAACTTGCACAATTGGTGGCTGATTAAAAATGTTTTTCCCCACTGTATCTAGTTTTATCCCTCCGGTCCGCTTTGGGGATCCTTTACTAGATTAATTGTTTCCTTCATTTGTATAGTGTGTGTGTGTTAACCTCTGAGATTAATCGTTCTTCTCTTTGGGGTCGAGGGGTCACTCTTGAGGAAGGTCAGGGGTTGGACCACAGAGGTGGAGCCGTAATGGATGAGGTGTGTGTGTCTCCATGCTTGCGTATGTGTGTGTGAGGTTGGACCAACACAGCTGGAATTTGACCCTTTTGTTCTAGTGAATGTGTCTGTGTGCCCTTGTATTAACGTGTATTAATGACAGTGTCTGAGTTAAACACTGTGAAAAACGACTGATTTCCTTTACTCCGCTTTCTCTCTCTCTATCTCACTCTCTCTCTCTGACCTATAGCAGCCTAGACCGCAATCCGCTTCACGCTTCTTTTGAAAGCTGAGACGCAGTGAGACCATCCCCTCCCCTCATCTAACAGTGTCGTTATCAAAGTAAAAGGAGAAAACACGCTGACAGACTTCCATTACACTGACCCCTCCAACCCTGTCTGTATATGGTTCTAATAGAACGTCAGCACATCTCTCTTGTCTGTCTGTCTGTGAAACACACTGCACTCATTTAGAAGTCATTAACTCAAGGCTGTCCATATCAAACTCTGTCAGAGTGGTGTTCAGCACCAGAAAGCCTTCACTCCGCTGCCTTAGATTTCTCAGTGATGGGCACCACTTTCCCCACAATGGCCTCACATTAGAGCTGGGACGATAAACCAAAAAAATTATCGACACCGACCATTTATCGAGGACATATTACTGATATGGATAATAACCATAAGTAGCCAGTTTACTAGAGGAATGTGAAGTTTAAAATGAAATAGGCCTAAGCCTGCTAATATGGGCTATTGCTAACGGGACAATTGATAACATTCAAAGTAGTAGTAGTTTAAAGGGTCAAATAGAAAAGTACTGGTGCTTATACATTTTGTAAACTTATCGTTCAATTTATCGTTATCATGATAATTCAGTCAATTCATCGTGATATGGGCTTTGTCCATATCGTCCAGATCTACCTCATTTTACATTTACATTTGAGTCATTTAGCAGACACTCTTATCCACAGCAAGCGCCTTGCATAAGGACACATCAACAGATTTCTTTGTACCTTATCAGCTCTGGGATTCGAACAAGGGACTTTTCGGGTTACTGGTCCAATGCTCTAACCGTTAGGGCTAGGCTACCTGCCACTCCTCATATATCAGCCTCCCCAGCGCTGCAGAATGTGGAGTGTGGAATGCCTTTGTGTGTGAGACTTCTCGCCTTCAGGAAAGTCAGAGCCAGAGACAAAACAAAGGTCTGTTTCTAGAATATGTCAGAAAGGAGCCATGTTGGAGACGGTAATAAATGTGTCCTTTTTTATTTGGAGACGACGTGTCTCTGGTATTAATTTGATCCTTGAAAGAAGAGTTATTTTAAAGTGAGTCGGTCCGTCAAAGAACATTTAGGCTGAGCAATGGTTGGTGAGGAGCAGATTTTACGGTTCTGTTACAGCCTCATAATATTCTGGTATTTACCAAGAAATGTGGTAACAATGGGCAGGTTCTGGTGCTTGATTGACTCACAATGTATTTAATTAACTGGAATTGTGTGTGTGTGTGTGTTAGAGAGGGAAACAGAGACACACACACACAAAGAAAAAGACTGTAGACGCATGCAAAGAAAGAGAAGGGCAGGACATAAAAAGGCAGGCATCCACGCATGTAGGGCTCCCCTTCTCTGGGGTTGGTGTCAGCCTCTGGTCCCTTCTCTGGGGTTGGTGTCAGCCTCTGGTCCCTTCTCTGGGGTTGGTGTCAGCCTCTGGTCCCTTCTCTGGGGTTGGTGTCAGCCTCTGGTCCCTTCTCTGGGGTTGGTGTCAGCCTCTGGTCCCTTCTCTGGGGTTGGTGTCAGCCTCTGGTCCCTTCTCTGGGGTTGGTGTCAGCCTCTGGTCCCTTCTCTGGGACTGGTGTCAGCCTCTGGTCCCTTCTCTGGGGTTGGTGTCAGCCTCTGGTCCCTTCTCTGGGGTTGGTGTCAGCCTCTGGTCCCTTCTCTGGGATTGGTGTCAGCCTCTGGTCCCTTCTCTGGGGTTGGTGTCAGCCTCTGGTCCCTTCTCTGGGATTGGTGTCAGCCTCTGGTCCCTTCTCTGGGGTTGGTGTCAGCCTCTGGTCCCTTCTCTGGGGTTGGTGTCAGCCTCTGGTCCTTTATCTCCTCTCCCTGACTGGAACCGGGCCCGCTCCACAAGGGGGCAAAAGGGGGCTAAGTGCCCTCAGTTGCAACTTGTGCCCCCTCAGTTTTAGTTTTATGTCCCTATATAAAAATAGCTAAAAAGTTCAAATGATTGAGTGACAGGTTGGCGAAAAAATCAGTATTTCCGCTGTGCTATGTCAGCAAAATTGACAAAGCACACTGCGCTGTGTATACGAAGGCTATGGAAAGCGTCTGGGGCGGTTAGGAATGACTCCTTTGGGTTTCCATAAAAAGCGGGACAAAATGCTCCGTCTGTAATAATTAATTTGGATTTATAAGGGCGGGTTCAAGTTTACCATTGAAGCTGCTTCACTCAACTCTGCCTCACGCCCAACCACTACATAGTTTAGTTAGCTTCTTAGCTAGCTGTAAAAAGCGTTAGTGTTATTAGCCTTAGCCCATTTAGCTAGCTAATCTGCCACGATGGATGTCACAACTTGGCTTCGCCAAAGTACCGAAAGCCAAAGGAGATACTAAGCTATATATAATTGTTTTAAGAAGGTCATACCAAGGATTATTTTGCTATTTGGTTTTGAATTTTAAGACCCCTTGAAGTATAAAAAAAAACATATACAATAATTATTTGATGAACAATTTTATTTGGCCATACTGCTATTAGCCCACACAAACACATTGAATAACAGATTCACTACATGGAACAACAGATAGTCCCCCCCCAAAAAAATCTAAAGGAAGTTTGTTCTGAAGTGTCTGTTCTATATCTGCGACACACTGTATAAGAAAGATCAGGAAACATTTGTTTAGTTTTTTCACATGTATTTAACTCCTTATTTTTGGCACTAAACAGTCTCCATCCAGTGAGGGAAAAAAGTATTTGATCCCCTGCTGATTTTGTACGTTTGCCCACTGACAAAGAAATGATCAGTCTATAATTTTAATGGTAGGTTTATTTGAACAGTGAGAGACAGAATATCAACAAGAAAATCCAGAAAAACGCATGTAAAAAATGTTCTAACTTGATTTGCATTTTAATGAGGGAAATAAGTATTTGACCCCATCTCAATCAGAAAGATTTCTGGCTCCCAGGTGTCTTTTATACAGGTAACGAGCTGAGATTAGGAGCACACTCTTAAAGGGAGTGCTCCTAATCTCAGCTTGTTACCTGTATAAAAGACACCTGTCCACAGAAGCAATCAATCAATCAGATTCCAAACTCTCCACCATGGCCAAGACCAAAGAGCTCTCCAAGGATGTCAGGGACAAGATTGTAGACCTACACAAGGCTGGAATGGGCTACAAGACCATCGCCAAGCAGCATGTTGAGAAGGTGACAACCGTTGGTGCGATTATTCGCAAATGGAAGAAACACAAAAGAACTGTCAATCTCCCTCAGCTTGGGGCTCCATGCAAATCTCACCTCGTGGAGTTGCAATGATCATGAGAACGGTGAGGAATCAGCCCAGAACTACATGGGATTATCTTGTCAATGATCTCAAGGCAGCTGGGACCATAGTCACCAAGAAAACAATTGGTAACAAGAAAGCACATATACAAGCCCGTCTGAAGTTTGCCAATGAATGTCTGAATGATTCAGAGGAGAACTGGGTGAAAGTGTTGTGGTCAGATGAGACCAAAATGGAGCTCTTTGGCATCAACTCAACTCGCCGTGTTTGGAGGAGGAGGAATGCTGCCTATGACCCCAAGAATACCATACCCACCGTCAAACATGGAGGTGGAAACATTATGCTTTGGGGGTGTTTTTCTGCTAAGGGGACAGGACAACTTCACCGCATCAAAGGGACGATGGACGGGCCATGTACCGTCAAATCTTAATAATATGCCATTTAGCAGACTCTTTTATCCAAAGCGACTTACAGTCATGCGTGCATACATTTTTTTTTTTTGTGTATGGGTGGTCCCGGGGATCGAACCCACTACCTTGGCGTTACAAGCGCCGTGCTCTACCAGCTGAGCTACAGAGGACCACCAAATCTTGGGTGAGAACCTCCTTCCCTCAGCCAGGGCATTGAAAATGGGTCGTGGATGGGTATTCCAGCATGACAATGACCCAAAACACACGGCCAAGGCAACAAAGGAGTGGCTCAAGAAGAAGGACATTAAGGTCCTGGAGTGGCCTAGCCAGTCTCCAGACCTTAATCCCATAGAAAATCTGTGGAGGGAGCTGAAGTTTCGAGTTGCCAAACGTCAGCCTCGAAACCTTAATGACTTGGAGAAGATCTGCAAAGAGGAGTGGGACAAAATCCCTCCTGAGATGTGTGCAAACCTGGTGGCCAACTACAAGAAACGTCTGACCTCTGTGATTGCCAACAAGGGTTTTGCCACCAAGTACTAAGTCATGTTTTGCAGAGGGGTCAAATACTTATTTCCCTCATTAAAATGCAAATCAATTTATAACATTTTTGACATGCATTTTTCAGGATTCTTTTGTTGTTATTCTGTCTCTCACTGTTCAAATAAACCTACCATTAAAATTATAGACTGATCATTTCTTTGTCAGTGGGCAAACGTACAAAATCAGCAGGGGATCAAATACTTTTTTCCCTCACTGTATATCCTGTGGGCATCCTAGAGCAAAACAGGTGTCATATTAGTGTGTAGCCCAAACTGTTCGGACGCTACAGACAGAAGTTGGCAGATCGACTGTATCGACTCTAGATGATGTGGGGGTTGTAGAGCAAAACAGAGAGCAACATCATGTTCGTGAGATCTCGTCTTTCCATAGAGGGGTCATAATAGTTTGTAGGCCAATTTGTTTGGACGCTACATACGATTTTGTGAGAAGATTTTTGGGATGTCTCATGGTCTGACAAATACCGCTCTAGCTCTGTCACCTTTTACCGCAGATGCGGAAGTGCGACATAAGTGGATGTGGTGGATTGAGATGCATCAAATGCAAAAAAACATATCTCTAGCTTAAACTGGGGATTTGTTTATTATGCTAATTAGACTTCCTCGGGGGTGCTGACATCGACCTTAGGGGGTTAAGGAGGATCTGCAACTCTTCTGAAAAGGTAAGAAATAATCTAGCTGGTTGGTTTTTGTCAAAATCTCGGTGGTATAGTCAATGGCGTCATTTCAGAAAAAACCTAGGGTATGGAATGGCGAAATGACTTCCTTAGCCACCAGCCTAGGGTTTTCAACTGTCTTGCTTTAGTGTGTAGGGCACTGTCCATGGTGCTGGTAGAGCGCAGTGGAGATTTTACGCCAACCTGTCACTTCTTGGTCAAAAGCACTCAATGGTTTTGGCATTTGAACTTTATGTTTATTGTGGTATAGCGTGATATAAGCAGAATTCAATATAATTCCAATGCAAGAACCCCCCAAATGTGGGCCCCCTCACCTATTTCAACTGCCCCTTTAGTCACTTTATCCTGGTGTCGGGAACAGACAAATCACAGTGTGCCCTGCGAGCCAACCCTTCACTCAAAGATAGCCCCAGAACACACACAGGACTGGGAGAGAGGGAGGGAGGGAGGGAGGGAGGGAGGGAGGGAGGGAGGGAGGGAGGGAGGGGAGAGAAGTGTGAGGCGGGGAGGGTGAGGAATAGAAGAGAAGGAAGACGGGATGAACGGGTGGGGAATTATACAATAATAATAATTGTATTCCCAGCCATGGGGTGGAGAGGGAGAATGATGGAGCAGCAGGGTAAATGGAGAATGTATAATTTGGTGGTACTAAAATAATAATAATCCTTTCTGGCGTCCAACCTGGGGACCGAGGAAAGAGGTGGTGAGGAGAGTGAGTGAGGGTGGGCTGCTAAGTTAGAAGTGATAGTTCTAACACCATTGTAAATATAACACATAATTGTTTATTTATTTTCCATTTTTTACTTTAACTATTTGCACATCGTTACAACACTGTATATAGACATACTATGACATTTTAAATGTCTTTATTATTTTGGAACTTGTGTGAGTGTAATATTTACTGTTCATTTCTTGTTGTTCATTTCACTTTTGTTTATTATCTATTTCACTAGCTCTGGCAATGTAAACATGTGTTTCCCATGCCAATAAAGCTCCTTAAATTGAAATTGAAAATTGAGAGAGCTATCCTTTCACCATAAAACACCCCTGGACAGAGAGAGAGAGAGAGAGAGAGCGAGAGCCGTCCTCTCACCATACAACTCTTTAAGACCACTATAAGGACAACTTTGCTTCTGTCCTTGGTAGACATACAGTATGCACTCACAGGCTCTGTGCTGCTTTACTCCAAATTGACAGACTGACGTGTCTCTCACTTATAAACCTGTTTACAAAGCTTTAGTTACCCCAATTGGATAGCATGACATGATCACATAACATGTAGCACACGATTAGTCTAAATGAATAATATTTTCCAATTTATTCACACACTTTGTGTTTATGACTAGCCATGCAAACTTTGTCAGTCGTCCTGACCACCTCTCACCTTGTAGCCTATTAGCTGGCTACAGTATGTGGCTATGGCAGGAGTAGACTGGGCCGGTCACACTGGTCTTGGACTAAAATAAATGTCCTTATATTTCAGGGTCCAGCATTGTAACCATGACATTATTTATTTTCCCTGTGGTGTCTACTTTGGTCCAACTTCCTGTCTGGCAACTGACGCTACGCAAATAAATACTGTAACGCTGCAGTTAGTCATGGCACTGTGCACTGGCAACACACAAACACACACACACGTTTCAGAAAACTCTACCAAGTATGTGTCAAACTCTCTCCCCAGTTTGGCCAAAGGCAAACATTTATTTTATTTTTCTTTCATAAAATGTGGTGTTTTATTTTTGACCCTGTGCTCTCATTTCCTACTTTGTAGACGTGTCTAATTATGGAGGAGGCAGGTGGGAGCCAACCAATCAGATGGCTAATATAAATACTATGCATGCCAGTCTCTCTTGGCTAAGAGTTGAGGAGAGACTGACTGCATCACTTATTTTTTATAAAAAACATTGTGTTGAAACAGCTCTGACATGCACACTTACCCCACTAGACATGCCACCAGGGGTCTTTTCGCAGTCCTCAAATCCAGAACAAGTTCAAGAAAGTGTACAGCACAGAAGGTTGGTGGCACCTTAATTGGGGAGGACTGGCTCGTGGTAATGACTGAAGCGGAATAAGTGGAATGGTTTCTTCATGTGTTTGATGCAATTATTATGAGCCATCCTCATCTCAGCAGCCTCCACTGGCATACAGTATTATACAGTGGCTTGCGAAAGTATTCACCCCCTTGGCATTTTTCCTATTTTGTTGCCTTACAACCTGGAATTAAAATTGATTTTTGGGGGGTTTGTATCATTTGATTTACACAACATGCCCACCACTTTGAAGATGCAAAATATTTTTTATTGTGAAACAAACAAGAAATAAGACAAAAAAACAGAAAACTTGAGCTTGCATAACTATTCACCCTCCCAAAATTAATACTTTGTAGAGCCACCTTTTGCAGCAATTACAGCTGCAAGTCTGTTGGGGTAAATCTCTATAAGCTTGGCACATCTAGCCACTGTGATTTTTGCCCATTCTTCAAGGCAAAACTGCTCCAGCTCCTTCAAGTTGGATGGGTTCCGCTGGTGTACAGCAATCTTTAAGTCATACCACAGATTCTCAATTGGATTGAGGTCTGGACTTTGACTACGCCATTCCAAGACATTTAAATGTTTCCCCTTAAACCACTCAAGTGTTGCTTTAGCAGTATACTTAGGGTCATTGTCCTGCTGGAAGGTGAACCTCCATCCCAGTCTCAAATCTCTGGAAGACTGAAACAGGTTTCCCTCAAGAATTTCCCTGTATTTAGCGCCATCCATCATTCCTTCAATTCTGACCAGTTTCCCAGTCCCTGCCGATGAAAAACATGGTGTTCTCGGGGTGATGATAGGTGTTGGGTTTGCGCCAGACATAGCGTTTTCCTTGATGGCCAAAAAGCTCAATTTTAGTCTCATCTGACCAGAGTACCTTCTTCCATATGTTTGGGGAGTCTCCCACATGCCTTTTGGCGACCTCCAAACGTGTTTGCTTATTTTTTTCTTTAAGCAATGGCTTTTTTCTGGCCACTCCTCCGTAAAGCCCAGCTCTATGGAGTGTACGGCTTAACGTGGTCTCTTTGCAGCTCCTTCAGGGTTATATTTGGTCTCTTTGTTGCCTCTCTGATTAATGCCCTCCTTGCTTGGTCCGTGAGTTTTGGTGGGCGGCCCTCTCTTGGCAGGTTTGTTGTGGTGCCATAATCTTTCAATTTTTTTATAATGGATTTAATGGTGCTCCGTGGGATATTCAAAGTTTGAGATATTTTTTTATAACCCAACCCTGATCTGTACTTCTCCACAACGTTGTCCCTGACCTGTTTGGAGAGCTCCTTGGTCTTCATGGTGCCGCTTGCTTGGTGGTGCCCCTTGCTTAGTGGTGTTGCAGACTCTGGGGCCTTTCAGAACAGGTGTATATATACTGAGATCATGTGACAGATCATGTGACAGATTGCACACAGGTGGACTTTATTTAACTAATTATGTGACTTCTGAAGGTAATTGGTTGCACCAGATCTTATTTAGGGGCTTCATAGCAAAGGGGGTGAATACATTTCTACGCACCACTTTTCCGTTATTTATTTGTTAGAATTTTTTGAAATAAGTTATTTTTTTCATTTCACTTCACCAATTTGGACTATTTGTGTATGTCCATTACATGAAATCCAAATAAAAATGTATTTAAATTACATGTTGTAATGCAACTGTCGTATCGGGTGAATGGTGGCAATTATTGCTGATGAACAAAGGAGTCCGCTCATACTGAACTTAGATCATAAGGTTTATTCATATCACAAGCTTCAGCATAAGTGACAGGTGACATGCCCACCCGGAGAGCGACGCCTCAGAATGGCCGCTCTGCCCTTTCATCGTTTAACCCCTACTTATAAACAATGCAAAAAGATGGGCTCCCTCTTCTGGCCAATCACCAGTCTCCCCTGTCTACAACACACTTCCTGTCTGTTGTATGTGGCGTTACACTAAAACATTCCCTCTTGATACTAAAATCAACATTCTTTCAGTTCCACTTAAAAACATTTAACAAAGGCATAATCCCAATACACGACACAACAAAATAGGAAAAACGCCAAGGGGGTTGAATACTTTTGCAAGGCACTGTATGAGATGGAACTCCCTTCCATCTCATATTGTTCAAATGATTAAAAAACTGATAAAGCAACACCTCACGGCACAACGCCTCTCCCCTATTTGACCTAGATATTTTGTGTGTATGTAATGACACTGTATGTAGGCTATGTATGTATTTTTAAATGTAAGTAGTTATGTCCTTGATCTGTTCTTGTCTATGTTCTGTATTATGTCATGTTTTTCTACTTTCGCAAAGCTAATGAGGATCGGACGGTATATTTGCACGGTAGAATTGAATGGCTATAGTTCATTTTTACATGTTTTGCTTGAGGTGCTTTTGAAAGCAAAACTATAATTTAAAACAGTTTTGGTATTGTTGAATTCGATTTTCATAATAGCAATCTAGGACTGATGGTTTGGTTAGCTAAACTAGCAAGTATGTTTGGTTACCACGGCAACTACTGTAGCTATCTAGTAAACTTGCTAGCGACTTCAGTGGATGTTGAACACATTTCTACCAACAAATGAACACATTTCTAGTGGCAAATGTGTTAAATTATAGCCATGGTATGAAAGGGATTATAAACTCGGGGCTCTATGCGTTCTCTGAAAAATAATGCAAGTCCGTGGAAGGTCAGTTCACACCTTCCACGTTGTTCATTATTTTCCATAGAATGCATTGAGCCCCGAGTTGATTATCCCTTACTTATTCTGGTTAGAAATTCACCATATGATGAAATTTCAGGTCTATGACAGACCATGCAGAGGTTGAGTCTGGGTAGTTTGATCCTTTTTATATCCCTCATAATGATCGGTAGCGTTTGCTGCTCCCCATGCTGTGTGGTTGCTGTGTGGTTTGTTATGACTAGCGTCCGAAGGAATCTGCACAGGCAAAATGTATTCCCAAAAATATTATCTCGGAAATGCCCCCCGCCCCAAAAAACAAACAGGAATAAAAAAAAAAAAAAGTATATATATATATATATATATATATATATATATATATATATATATATATATATATATATATATATATATATATATATATATTGAAGTAACAGAGTTTTATTCCTTCTGTAAATGCATTGATTAGTGAACAGACTTATTCCATGCGGTGTTAACCTCGTTCCGCTCATCACCCCACACCCTGGAACAGAAAAGACTGCATTTTTCCGTTATTAAATTAATGACCCCAAAAAGCGGATTATTATTCTTTCTCCATGGCAATAATTCATGGGAATAAAAATCATAGAAGTCAGTTTCTGGACTTTCATTTGCCCAATGTGATTAATACTGCAGTTAGTAAAATCTGGTGTGTGCGTGTGTGTGTTTGTGTGGGCACCGTGTGTGCAAATGTCCGCGTCTGTGTGTGTAAACAGGCTGGGCCCAGAGCAGCTGTGTTTCACAGGTTTCAGTGTTTTCATTAACATGGTGAATAATTAGCCAGCCCTGTCTGCCAACTCAGAGGAGTGAAACTTCTCTCTCTTTCTCTCTCCCGCTCTCTCTATCATTCCCTCTTCATCTCTCTTTCGCTCTCTTTCAATTCAATTTCAATTTTAAGGGCTTTATTGGCATGGGAAACGTGTGTTAACATTGCCAAAGCAAGTGAAGTAGATAGTAAACAAAAGTGAAATAAACAATAAATATTAACAGTAAACATTACACTCAGAAGTTTCAAAAGAATAAAGACATTTCAAATGTCATATTATGTATATATACAGTGTTGTAACAATGTGCAAATAGTTAAAGTACAAATGGGAAAATAAATAAACATAAATATGGGTTGTATTTACAATGGTGTTTGTTCTTCACTGGTTGCCCTTTTCTTGTAGCAACAGGTCACAAATCTTGCAGCTGTGATGGCACACTGTGGTTTTTCACCCAGTAGATAAGGGAGTTTATCAAAATTGGGTTTGTTTTCGAATTCTTTGTGGATCGCTGTAATCTGAGGGAAATATGTGTCTCTAATATGGTCATACATTTGGCAGGAGGTTAGGAAGTGCAGCTCAGTTTCCACCTCATTTTGTGGGCAGTGTGCACATAGCCTGTCTTCTCTTGAGAGCCAGGTCTGCCTACGGCGGCCTTTCTCAATAGCAAGGCTATGCTCACTGAGTCTGTACATAGTCAAAGCTTTCCTTAAGTTTGGGTCAGTCACAGTGGTCAGGTATTCTGCCACTGTGTACTCTCTGTTTAGGGCCAAATAGCATTCTAGTTTGCTCTGTTTTTTTGTTTGTTCTTTCCAATGTGTCAAGTAATTCTCTTTTTGTTTTCTCATGATTTGGTTGGGTCTAGTTGTGTTGTTGTTGTTGTTGTTGTCCTGGGGCTGTGTGGGGTCTGTTTGTGTTTGTGAACAGAGCCCCAGGACAAGCTTACTTACTCTTTCTCTCTCCCCATGTCTCTTTCTCTCTCCATCTCCCTCTCTCTGTCTCTCTCTGATCAGGTTCATTCATGAATATAAACTCTGATCTTATAACTGGAAGTGAGTCGTTATCCAGATGCATTACAACACCCACCGAAAAATCTATTGATTATAATCTCTCAAAAGTGAGACAACAAACACCATCTCTTTTCAACGTGATGGAGTTTGCTCATTTGAGTTTTTTTGTACTTATTTGCTTTCTTTATTTGAGGGATTTGGGGATGTTTTATTTTTCTACCCGCCTGCCAAAATATTGCATTTTCCCCATCCTGTTTTTTTGGAGTGCTACACTCCTCATTTATGCAGACTTATGTTAATTCACTCCTATCCACAACCCAGCTACACATCGGCCAATCAGAACTGAGGGTTTGTTACCCTGGTTTCTCAGTGGATAATTGACATCAATGACTGGCTTCCCATAGGTTGTACGAGAAATTCAATTTGGGCAAAGATAATCATAGTTGAAGATTTGAAGACCGAATTCCACTTTTGAAGATGAGCTTTAATATTTGCTCCAGATTAAATAACCATGAGAGAGAGAGAGAGAGAGAGAGAGAGAGAGAGAGAGAGAGAGAGAGAGAGAGAGAGAGAGAGAGAGAGAGAGAGAGAGAGAGAGAGAGAGAGAGAGAGAGAGAGAGAGAGAGAGAGAGAGAGAGAGAGAGAGAGAGAGAGAGAGAGAGCATGCACTTGTGGGCGAGCAAGCCTTTGACATTTGACACCATCAGGAGAGGGTGTTAGACAGAGAGAGAGAGAGGTTTGTCTTGTATATGCAGGTTTCCCGTCTGTGTTTTCTTTGTTTTGCCAACAATGCAGCCACATCTCAGCGACACACACACACACACCCCACACCAGCTTCTTTATGAATAATTTAACCTTTCAATCCAGAGTCGACCACTGGGACACGCTGTAAAGGAATTTTATTGATCATGTAAGCCTTGAAAATGTTTCAAAATTAATATTTAGTGATGAGTTAAATTTTTTGCATATTGAATGCTTCAGAAATTAACAGTAAACATTACACTCACAATAGTTTCAAATGTTTTATTATGGCTATGTACAGTGTTATAACAATGTGCAAATAGTTGAAGTACGAAAGGGAAAATAAATGTACAGATAAATATAGGTTGTATTTACAATGGTGTTTGTTCTTCACTGGTTTCCCTTTTCTTGTGGCAACAGGTCACAAATCTTGCTGCTGTGATGGCACACTGTGGTATTTCACCCAATAGATATGGGAGTTTATCAAAAATTGTATTTGCTTTCAAATTCTTTGTGGATCTGTGAAATCTGAGGGAAATATGTGTCTCTAATATGGTCATACATTTGGCAGGAGGTTAGGAATTGCAGCTCAGTTTCCATCTCATTTTGTGGGCAGTGGGCACATAGCCTGTCTTCTCTCGAGAGCCAGGTCTGCCTATGGAGAACACTCTCAATAGCAAGGCTAAGCTCACTGAGTCTGTACATATTCAAGGCTTTTCTTAATTTTGGGTCAGTCACAGTGGTCAGGTATTCTGCCACTGTGTAGTCTCTGTTTAGCATTCCAGTTTGCTTTGATCTTTGGTTACTTCTTTCCAATGTGTCAAGCAATTATCTTTTTGTTTCCTCATAATTTGGTTGGGTCTAATTTTGTTGCTGTCCTGGGGCTCTGTGGGGTCTGTTTGCATTTGTGAACAGAGCCCCAGAACTAACTGGCTGAGGGGGCTCTTCTCTAGGTTAATCTCTCTGTAGGTGATGTCTTTGATATGGAAGGTTTGAGAGTCACTTCCTTTTAGGTGGCTGTAGAATTTAACGGCTCTTTTCTGGATTTTGATCATTAGCGGACAACGCCCTAATTCTCCTCTGCATGCATTATTTGGTGTTTTACGTTGTACATGGTGGATGTTTTTGTCCCATTTTGTGAATTCTTGGTTGGTGAGTGGATCCCAGACCTCACAACCATTAACTGCACTGGGTTCTATAGCTGATTCAATAATTTTTTTCCAGATCCTAATTGGAATGTCACATTTGATCTTCCTTTTGATGCCATAGAAGTGAGGGGTGCTGTGGGACTCAGCTCTACTGACGTTAGGGGGAAGCTTGTTCCAAACTGGTCGGTCTCTGACAATACAAACAGACACATTTCTATTTCCATGTGTGTAAAGTGAGAAGCAGATCCAGGGATTCTCCAGCCTGTCTTCTCTTCTCTTTCCACCTGCAGGTTGACGTTTATTGTCATGAGTCTTGTCCTGGAGGCAGAACTAAGCGATTTCATCCTTAGATAGGCCAGCTGCAATGTAAAAATTCATGAAAACTAAAATGTGTTTTTTGGTCATAATTTAAGGTTAGGCTTTAGGGTTAGCAATGTGGTTGGGTTTAAAATCAGATTATATGACTTTGTGGCTGTGCCTGCTAGTGACCACTCTGCAGAGCTGCCTCCAGAACAAGATTCATGATGAAAAACACTACCCTGCTTTCCAGCCTGTCTGTCTTCCTCTTTCCATCTCCAGCCTGTCTGTCTTCCTCTTTCCATCTCCAGCCTGTCTGTCTTCCTCTTTCCACCTCCAGCCTGTCTGTCTTCCTCTTTCCATCTCCAGCCTCTGTCTTCCTCTTTCCACCTCTAGCCTGTCTGTCTTCCTCTTTCCACCTCCAGCCTGTCTGTCTTCCTCTTTCCACCTCTAGCCTGTCTGTCTTCCTCTTTCCACCTCCAGCCTGTCTGTCTTCCTCTTTCCATCTCCAGCCTGTCTGTCTTCCTCTTTCCACCTCCAGCCTGTCTGTCTTCCTCTTTCCACCTCTAGCCTGTCTGTCTTCCTCTTTCCACCTCCAGCCTGTCTGTCTTCCTCTTTCCATCTCCAGCCTCTGTCTTCCTCTTTCCACCTCTAGCCTGTCTGTCTTCCTCTTTCCACCTCCAGCCTGTCTGTCTTCCTCTTTCCACCTCTAGCCTGTCTGTCTTCCTCTTTCCACCTCCAGCCTGTCTGTCTTCCTCTTTCCATCTCCAGCCTCTGTCTTCCTCTTTCCACCTCTAGCCTGTCTGTCTTCCTCTTTCCACCTCCAGCCTGTCTGTCTTCCTCTTTCCACCTCTAGCCTGTCTGTCTTCCTCTTTCCACCTCCAGCCTGTCTGTCTTCCTCTTTCCACCTCCAGCCTGTCTGTCTTCCTCTTTCCATCTCCAGCCTGTCTGTCTTCCTCTTTCCACCTCTAGCCTGTCTGTCTTCCTCTTTCCACCTCCAGCCTGTCTGTCTTCCTCTTTCCATCTCCAGCCTCTGTCTTCCTCTTTCCACCTCTAGCCTGTCTGTCTTCCTCTTTCCACCTCCAGCCTGTCTGTCTTCCTCTTTCCACCTCTAGCCTGTCTGTCTTCCTCTTTCCACCTCTAGCCTGTCTGTCTTCCTCTTTCCACCTCCAGCCTGTCTGTCTTCCTCTTTCCACCTCTAGTCTGTCTGTCTTCCTCTTTCCACCTCCAGCCTGTCTGTCTTCCTCTTTCCACCTCTAGCCTGTCTGTCTTCCTCTTTCCACCTCCAGCCTGTCTGTCTTCCTCTTTCCACCTCTAGCCTGTCTGTCTTCCTCTTTCCACCTCCAGCCTGTCTGTCTTCCTCTTTCCACCTCTAGTCTGTCTGTCTTCCTCTTTCCACCTCCAGCCTGTCTGTCTTCCTCTTTCCACCTCTAGCCTGTCTGTCTTCCTCTTTCCACCTCCAGCCTGTCTGTCTTCCTCTTTCCACCTCCAGCCTGTCTGTCTTCCTCTTTCCACCTCTAGTCTGTCTTTGACTAGAAGCCCACAGAGCAGACAACGAACCCTCTAATCTTAATGCCCACTGGAAGCTTATTTTGTGTTTAGCCTTGGCTGTGACATTTTACACCCTACTTCCCCGTTGTGTGTATTAGATATGGTATAATATCTATAATAATAACTGTATTATTGTGTGTGTGTGTGTGTGTGTGTGTGTGTGTGTGTGTGTGTGTGTGTGTGTGTGTGTGTGTGTGTGTGTGTGTGTGTGTGTGTGTGTGTGTGTGTGTGTGTGTGTGTGTGGGCTAATCCATCCTCCTTGCTGAGTGTGTAAAAAAAAGACAATTTATGATTGTGTTATTACTTCTTGAGTTGGTAATTCCTTCTTAACCTTGTGCTGAAGGACTCTCTATGCACAGCAACCACACATGTGTCTCTGTGTGCACTGACCTGTACCTCTGTCCTAGCTGTGTAACATGAGCAGTCTGGACCTGCGGCACATCTCAGAGCTCAACAACAAGACGGTGATGGAGGTGGTCCGGAAATGTAGGAGCCTCAGCTCCCTCAACCTCTGTGTCAACTGGAGCATCAATGACAGGTACACATGCACGCACATGCACACACACACGGGGGTTCTATAGCTCCCTCACTTCCCATCTCAGACTAGTGTTTATTTATGTCTCTGTGTGTGTGTCCTCCTGGCATCATAGCCATGTCCCTATAATGAAGCCAGTATATCTTCTCTGCTTCTATATTATGAATGTGATGGTGTGTGTAATTGCTGCCGTGCACTTGTTTTCATCTCTAGGCCTTTAGTCCTGTGCTGATGACGGTTGCTGTGTTGCACTGATGTGTTAATGTGTAGGGGGCTATTTGTCAATCGCTGGATATTGCTTACTCTAAGGCTGCGTTTAGACAGGCAGCCCAATTCTGATATTTTGCCCAATGATTGGCAAAATAGCTGATCTGATTGGTCAAAAGACCAATTAGAGAAAAAAAAGATCAGAATTGGGCTGGCTGTGTAAATGCAGCCTAAAGCAACTGTCATAGTCCAAAACGTGTACACGTCCGCACAGCAGTGTTCTAGAATATTCATACTTTTCGAATTCTCAGCGCATCTTAAGCATTTTCTCCAACTGTCAACACATTTAAATGAATAGAGGACATGTACCGGAGCCGCGTTGGTTGGAAATTGTGGGGAGGTCCCTGTTTGGACGGTGCGTCTCCGGCGGATGGTGGTCTCAGAGCCTCGTAGCTACAGTGGGGAGAACAAATATTTGATACACTGCCGATTTTGCAGGTTTTCCTACTTACAAAGCATGTAGAGGTCTGTAATTTTTATCATAGGTACACTTCAACTGTGAGAGACGGAATCTAAAACGAAAATCTAGAAAATCACATTGTATGATTTTTAAGTAATTAATTTGCATTTTATTGCATGACATAAGTATTTGATACATCAGAAAAGCAGAACTTAATATTTGGTACAGAAACCTTTGTTTGCAATTACAGAGACCATACGTTTCCTGTAGGTCTTGACCAGGTTTGCACACACTGCAGCAGGTATTTTGGCCCACTCCTCCATACAGACCTTCTCCAGATCCTTCAGGTTTCAGGGCTGTCGCTGGGCAATACGGACTTTCAGCTCCCTCCATAGATTTTCTATTGGGTTCAGGTCTGGAGACTGGCTAGGCCACTCCAGGACCTTGAGATGCTTCTTACGGAGCCACTCCTTAGTTGCCCTGGCTGTGTGTTTCGGGTCGTTGTCATGCTGGAAGACCCAGCCACGACCCATCTTCAATGCTCTTACTGAGGGAAGGAGGTTGTTGGCCAAGATCTCGCGATACATGGCCCCATCCATCCTCCCCTCAATACGGTGCAGTCGTCCTGTCCCCTTTGCAGAAAAGCACCCCCAAAGAATGATGTTTCCACCTCCATGCTTCACGGTTGGGATGGTGTTCTTGGGGTTGTACTCATCCTTCTTCTTCCTCCAAACACGGCGAGTGGAGTTTAGACCAAAAAGCTCTATTTTTGTCTCATCAGACCACATGACCTTCTCCCATTCCTCCTCTGGATCATCCAGATGGTCATTGGCAAACTTCAGACGGGCCTGGACATGCGCTGGCTTGAGCAGGGGGACCTTGCATGCGCTGCAGGATTTTAATCCATGACGGCGTAGTGTGTTACTAATGGTTTTCTTTGAGACTGTGGTCCCAGCTCTCTTCAGGTCATTGACCAGGTCCTGCCGTGTAGTTCTGGGCTGATCTCTCACCTTCCTCATGATCATTGATGCCCCACGAGGTGAGATCTTGCATGGAGCCCCAGACCGAGGGTGATTGACCGTCATCTTGAACTTCTTCCATTTTCTAATAATTGTGCCAACAGTTGTTGCCTTCTCTCCAAGCTGCTTGCCTATTGTCCTGTAGCCCATCCCAGCCTTGTGCAGGTCTACAATTTTATCCCTGATGACCTTACACAGCTCTCTGGTCTTGGCCATTGTGGAGAGGTTGGAGTCTGTTTGATTGAGTGTGTGGACAGGTGTCTTTTATACAGGTAACGAGTTCAAACAGGTGCAGTTAAGACAGGTAATGAGTGGAGAACAGGAGGGCTTCTTAAAGAAAAACTAACAGGTCTGTGAGAGCCGGAATTCTTACTGGTTGGTAGGTGATCAAATACTTATGTCATGCAATAAAATGCAAATTAATTACCTAAAAATCATACAATGTGATTTTCTGGATTTTTGTTTTAGATTCTGTCTCTCACAGTTGAAGTGTACCTATGATAAAAATTACAGACCTCTACATGCTTTGTAAGTAGGAAAACCTGCAAAATCGGCAGTGTGTCAAATACTTGTTCTCCCCACTGTATGTCACAATGAGACGCCGGACTATCGCGTCTCAGCGTCTGTGGACTATGATTTATGCTTAAGAGGGAAGGAAACTCCACTGAGAACAGCCCTTACTTTACCGCATGCCACTTCTCTTGCACTACAGGTATTGACATGGATTAGCCTAGCTTCTATACAGTCAGCCGTGTTTCAGTGGCATTCAGAAAGTAGAGGAGGAGTGAAACAAGGGGGGATGACTTCAATGAATGGAAAGTCAACCCTGACATGTCATGTGATTTCTCTGTTATGACACATGCTGTATGCAATATGGGGCTCTTTTTCCAATTGGCTCTTTCCCAGTTCTAGGCCAGACACATGCAAACACACACACACACACACACACACACACACACAGATTCTATTCCATGGCATGTTTGACATTTTCTGTGACGGGACCAGGAACATTGCTCACCCTCAGGGATGTGTGTGGATGTATGTGTGTGTACTTCCCTTTTTCTGGAATGATGCACAGACTCAAATAACCTGCTGGCTGGATTCTTACACATTCATGGATCACATCCCAAAGGAGGGAAAAAGGTGAAATCTCTGAAAAAGAGAAATATGCTTTTCCTTTGGGGAAGGAACAACCCCCAACCCCTTTAGAGGCATGGCAATGGTGACTTGAGTAAACCCTCTCTTATTTTATTCATCGATTGTTTTATTTATATTTCTCTTTTTAAAATAGATTTATGGCCCTGGCAGCAGCCTACCTGCCTTGAGTTATACCAGGCTGCCTTTGGAGTGTTCACTCACTGTTGAATTTACTATGCAGCATAGATACAATGTCTCCAGACTCCCCTTTCTCTCTGCACTTTACCAGGTTATGAGTTTCTGAATTTGCAGGCAACGGGGTTGTAGGGGTTTGGCAGATTCCTCCTTCACACACACACACACACCAGCCCTTCACCCCTGTATCTGGTTTGGATTGATTCCATAATGACATTAAAGGGATACTTTGGGATTTTGGCAACCAGGCCCTTTATCTACTTCCCTAGAGTCAGATGAACTTGTGGATACCATTTTATGTGTCTGTGTGATGAAGGAAGTTAGATGTAGTTTCGCAAGCCAATGCTAACTACAGTTAGCGGAATGACAATCCACAAGTTCATCTGACTCTCTCCTCTCACCATACAACACCTCTGGACAGAGAGAGAGAGCTGTCCTCTCACCATACAACACCTCTGGACAGAGAGAGAGAGAGAGAGATCTGTCCTCTCACCATACAACACCTCTGGACACAGAGAGAGAGAGATCTGTCCTCTCACCATACAACACCTCTGGACAGAGAGGGAGAGAGATGGAGGGAGAGAGACGGAGGGAGAGACGGAGAGGGAGAGCGACGGGGAGGGAGAGCGACGGGGAGGGAGAGAGAGAGGGTGGCAGGGAATCAAAGAATGGGAGAGAACCATAACTGGTGATATGACACACATACACACAGACACTCTATGAAAGCCCCACTAACAATCAGCAATCCAGCAGAAATAGAGATATTGTGGACGTTTTATTTTTTATTTTATTTCACCTTTATTTAACCAGGTAAGCCAGTTGAGAACAAGTTCTCATTTACAACTGCGACCTGGCCAAGATAAAGCAAAGCAGTGCGATAAAAACAACAACAACACAGAGTTACATATGAAATAAACAAAACGTACAGTCAAAAACACAATAGAAAATCTATATACAGACGTAGGTTGGGGTGCCTTGTAAGGATCCGACGGCGAGCGAGTAAACTGCCTCTTCCATCAATTATATTAGCCAATGTTCAATCATTTGAAAATAAATTGGACGACCTAATATTAAGGTTATCCTACCAACGGGACATTAAAAACTGTAATATCTTATGTTTCACCGAGTCGTGGCTGAACGACGACATGGATAACATACATCGGCAGTATAGAACGGCTGACTCCGATAAGACAAGGGGTGGCGGTCTGTCTATATTTGTAAACAACAGCTGGTGCATAAAAACCTAATACTAAGGAAGTCTTGAGGTTTTGCTCGCATGAGGAAGAATATCTCATGATAAGCTGTAGACCACATTATTTACCAAGAGAGTTTTCATCTATATTTTTCGTAGCTGTCTATTTACCACGACAAACCAATGCTGGCACTAAGATTGCACTCAATGAGCTGGATATGTCACGATCGTCGTGAGAAACGGACCAAGGCGCAGCGTGATATGCGTACATCTTTTAATGAGTACTTTAACAATAACAACAAAACAACAAAACGATACGTGAAGTCTAAAGGTTAAACACCACAAACCTATACAGATCAAGATCCCACAAATAAACTAGTGCCAACCGGCTGCCTAAGTATGGTGCCCAATCAGAGACAACGAGAATCAGCTGCCTCTGATTGGGAACCACCCTGGCCAACATAGAAAACACGAACTAGAACGAAACATAGAAAATACAACATAGACACTACACACCCTGGCTCAACATAAAAGAGTCCCCAGAGCCAGGGCGTGACAGTACCCCCCCCCAAAGGCGCGGACTGCGACCGCGCCAACCAAACTCAAGAGGGTAGGGGCCGGGTGGGCATTCCGCCTCGGAGGCGGATCCGGCTCCGGGCTTGACCACCACTCTCTCTCTCGCCCTCGTGGTCTGGCCCTGCTGACCGGAGCTGGACTAAACACCGGTGGAGCGGATTGCTCTGGCTCCGGCGTGGAGCAGCTGACCGGTGCCGGACCAGGCACAGGTGGAACAGGCACGGACCGTGCCGGACTGAGGACGCGCACCACTGGCTTGGTGCGGGGAGCGGGAACGGGCCGGACCGGGCTGACGACGCGCACCACTGGCTTGGTGCGGGGAGCAGGAACGGGCCGGACCGGGCTGACGACGCGCACCACTGGCTTGGTGCGGGGAGCAGGAACAGGCCGAACCGGGCTGGCGACGCGCACCACTGGCTTGGTGCAGGGAGCAGGAACGGGCCGGACCGGGCTGGCGACGCGCACCACTGGCTTGGTGCGGGGAGCAGGAACAGGCCGGACCGGGCTGGCGACGCGCACCATTGGCTTGGTGCGGGGAGCAGGAACAGGCCGGACCGGGCTGATGACGCGCACCACAGGCTTGGTGCGGGGAGCAGGAACAGGCCGGACCAGGCTGGCGACGCGCACCACAGGCTTGGTGCGAGGGACAGGAACAGGCCGGACCGTACTGGGAATACACACCACTGGCCTTGTGCGGGGATCAGGAACGGGCCGGACCGGACTGGTAACACACCCCAGTACCTCTCGCCGTGCCTCTACACTCTCCTTCCCCCTCATGACCAATGGCCCCGTAACCTGGTGGCCTCCTCTCCTAGTCCACAAACTCACCCTGTAGCTGCCTCCAGCAGCCCCGTCGTCCATGCCGTGTGCCCCCCCCAAAAAATTTCTTGGGGTTGCCTCTCGCCTGTCCGACGACGGCACGTTTGGCGCCGTACCTACTCTCTCGCCAGGGCTTTAACTTTTGCCCAAGGCCTTTTGCCCGCGAACATGTCCTCCCAAGACCACCATTCGCCCACCTGGTACATCGCCAACTTCTCCAGTTCCTTTCCCGGTGTTTGCTCCTGAACACGCTGCTTGGTCCTTCTTTGGTGGGATCTTCTGTCACGATCATCGTGAGAAACGGACCAAGGCGCAGCGTGATATGCGTACATCTTTTAATGAGTACTTTAACAATAACAACAAAACAACAAAACGATACGTGAAGTCTAAAGGTTAAACACCACAAACCTATACAGATCAAGATCCCACAAATAAACTAGTGCCAACCGGCTGCCTAAGTATGGTTCCCAATCAGAGACAACGAGAATCAGCTGCCTCTGATTGGGAACCACCCTGGCCAACATTGAAAACATGAACTAGAACGAAACATAGAAAATACAACATAGACACTACACACCCTGGCTCAACATAAAAGAGTCCCCAGAGCCAGGGCGTGACAGGATAAGGCCATAAGTAAAAAGGAAAATGCTCATCCAGAGGCAGTGCAACTAGTGGGGACTTTAATGCAGGGAAACTTAAATCTGTTCTACCTAATTTCTACCATCATGTTAAATGTGCAACCAGAGGAAAAACAACCCTAGATCACCTTTACTCCACACACAGAGACGCGTACAAAGCTCTCCCTTGCCCTCCATTTGGCAAATCTGACCATAATTCTATCCTCCTGATTCCTGCTTATAAGCAAAAACTAAAGCTGGAAGCACCAGTGACTCGGTTAATAAGGAAGTGGTCAGATGATGCAGATGCTAAGCTACAGGACTGTTTTGCTAGCACAGACTGGAATATGTTCCGGGATTCTTCCGATAGCATTGAGGAATACACCACATCAGTCACTGGCTTCATCAATCAATCAATCAATTTTATTTTATATAGCCCTTCTTACATCAGCTAATATCTCGAAGTGCTGTACAGAAACCCAGCCTAAAACCCCAAACAGCTAGTAATGCAGGTGTAGAAGCACGGTGGCTAGGAAAAACTCCCTAGAAAGGCAAAACCTAGGAAGAAACCTAGAGAGGAACCAGGCTATGAGGGGTGGCCAGTCCTCTTCTGGCTGTGCCGGGTGGAGATTATAACAGAACCATGCCAAGATGTTCAAAAATGTTCATAAGTGACAAGCATGGTCAAATAATAATCAGGAATAAATCTCAGTTGGCTTTTCATAGCCGATCATTAGAGTTTAAAACAGCAGGTCTGGGACAGGTAGGGGTTCCATAACCGCAGGCAGAACAGTTTAAACTGGAATAGCAGCAAGGCCAGGCGGACTGGGGATAGCAAGGAGTCACCACGGCCGGTAGTCCCGACGTATGGTCCTAGGGCTCAGGTCTCTCAGTTGGCTTTTCATAGCCGATCATTTAGAGTTGAAAACAGCAGGTCTGGGACAGGTAGGGGTTTCGTAGCCGCAGGCAGAACAGTTGAAACTGGAATAGCAGCAAGGCCAGGCGGACTGCCTTGCTGCTACGACGTCATCAATAAGTGCATCGATGACGTCGTCCCCACAGTGACCGTATGTACATACCCCAACCAGAAGCCATGGATTACAGGCAACATCCGCACTGAGCTAAAGGGTAGAGCTGCCGCTTTCAAGGAGCGGGACTTTAACCCGGACGCTTATAAGAAATCCCGCTATGCTCTCCGACAAACCATCAAACAGGAAAAGAGTCAATACAGGACTAAGATTGAATCGTACTACACCGGCTCCGACGCTCGTCGGATGTGGCAGGGCTTGAAAATGACTATAGACTACAAAGGGAAGCACAGCCGCGAGCTGCCCAGTGACACAAGCCTACCAGACGTGCTACATCATTTCTATGCTCGCTTTGAGGCAATCAACACTGAAGCATGCATGAGAGCATCAGCTGTTCCAGATGACTATGTGATCACGCTCTCCGTAGCCGATGTGAGTAAGACTTTTAAGCAGGTCAACATTCACGGATCACCAGGACGTGTACTCCGAGCATGCGCTGACCAACTGGCAAGTGTCTTCACTAACATTTTCAACATGTCCCTGACTGAGTTTGAAATACCAACATGTTTCAAGCAGACCACCATAGTCCCTGTGCCCAAGAACACTAAGACGACCTGTCTAAATGACTACCAACCCGTAGCACTCACGTCTGTAGCCATGAAGTGCTTTGAAAGGCTGGTCATGGCTCACATCAACACCATTATCCCAGAAACCCTAGACCCACTCCAATTTGCATACCACCCGAACAGATCCACCAATGATGCAATCTCTATTGCACTCCACATAGCCCTTTACCACCTGGACAAGAAGAACACCTACGTGAGAATGCTATTCAATGACTACAGCTCAGCGTTCAACACCATAGTGCCCACAAAGCTCATCACTAAGCTAAGGACCCTGGGACTAAACACCTCCCTCTGCAAATGGATCCTGGACTTCCTGACGTACCACCCCCAGGTGGTAAGGGTAAGTAACAACACATCTGCCACGCTGATCCTCAACACGGGGGCCCCTCAGGGGTGCCTGCTCAGTCCACTCCTGTACTCCCTGTTCACCCATGACTGCATGGCCAGGCACGACTCCAACACCTACATTAAGTTTGCCGACGACACAACAGTAGGTAGGCCTGATCACCGACAACGATGAGACAGACTATAGGGAGGAGGTCAGAGACCTGGCCGTGTGGTGCCAGGAAAACAACCTCTCCCTCAACGTGATCAAGACAAAGGAGATGATTGTGGACTACAGGAAAAAGAGGACTGAGCACGCCCCCATTCTCATCGACCGAGCTGTAGTGGAACGGGTTGAGAGCTTTAAGTTCCTTGGTGTCCACATCACCAACAAACTATCACAGTCCAAACACACCAAGACAGTCGTGAAGAGGGCACAACAAAGCCTATTCCCCCTCAGGAGACTGAAAAGATTTGGCATGGGTCCTCAGATCCTCAAAAAGTTATACAGCTGCACCATCGAGAGCATCCTGACTGGTTGCATCACCTCCTGGTATGGCAACTGCTTGGCCCCCGACCGCAAGGCACTACAGAGGGTAGTGCGTACGGCCCAGTACATCACTTGGGCCAAGTTTCCTGACATCCAGGACCTCTATACCAGGCGGTGTCAGAGGAAGGCCCTAAACATTTTCAAAGACTCCAGCCACCCTAGTCATAGACTGTTCTCTCTGCTTCTGCACAGTACGCGGTACCGGAGCACCAAGTCTAGGTCCAAAAGGCTTCTTAACAGCTTCTTCCCCCAAGCCATAAGACTCCTGAACAGCTAATCATGGTTACCCTGACTATTTGCATTGCCCCCACACCCCAACCCACCCTCACCCCCTCTTTTACGCTGCTGCTACTCTGTTTATTATCTATGCATAGTCACTTTAACTCTCCGCACATGTACATATTACCTCAATTACCTCTACTAACCGGTGCCCCCGCACATTGACTCTGTACCGGTACCCCCTGTATATAGCCTCCCTACTGTTATTTTATTTTACTGCTGTTCTTTAATTATTTGCTATTTTAATTTTTTACTTATCTATTTTTTACTTAACACTTTTTTTTTTCTTCTTAAAACTGCATTGTTGGTTAAGGGCTTGTAAGTAAGCATTTCACTGTAATGTCTACACCTGTTGTATTCGGCGCGTGTGGCAAATACAATTTGATTTGAATTGATTATACCTTTTCAAACAACACACTCCAGGTAGCAGTATGCACCCTTTCAGTTTGTTTACCAACTCCTGGAAGTGGTAGAAGAAGAAAATGGACTACTTTAAAATGGAGATGGCCTCAATGGACACCATAATGGGACAGATACAATGTTGCATCCTCTAACTATCTCTATGTGCTACACAGAGAGGGAGAGCGATAGATGTCAAATAGAAGGTGTCACAAAGAAACCGAGGGATAACACTCAAAGATGACAGAAAGTGTGTTGAACATGACTGGTTGAAAGTGTGTTTTGTTTTGAATAAAGTGTTTTATAACACATACATGCAGTGAGTCAGTAATTAAATCCTGAGTCAGTCACACACCATCTCCTCCTCTCTATAACAGTAGAGAGCAGTCAGTCAAACTACAATACTAGTCACTATGAACACTTGGTGAAATCAGAGTCTCCTAGCATTAAAGGGATACTTTTGGCAATGTGGCCCTTTATCTACTTCCCCAGAGTCAGATGAACTCGTCAAAGTCTCTGTGTCCTGTATGAAGTAAGTTAGATGTAGTTACGTGAGCCAATGCTAAATAGCGTTAGCGCAATAATTGGAAGTAGATGGGTATCTACTAGCATGCTAACAGATACCCATAGACCAGATACCCATTGACTTCCAGTCATTGCGCTAACGCTAGTTAGCAATTGTACTAGCGCCAGTAACCAACTTCCTTCAAACTGCACACAGACATAAAAATGGTATCCACGAGTTCATCTGACTCTGGGGAAATAGATAAAGGGCCTCATTGCCAATATCCCGAAGCATCCCTTTAACGCTGCCTGTGTTAAATGGTACAGTTATGAATCTGTGGGTGTGTGTCAGGATTTCCTGCACAGTGAATGTTTTTATGTTGGCTTTTGAGTTTTACTGGGGATGATTTGGGGCCGCCTGTGTTGAGTGGTGTGGGTTTGAGAGAGAGTGCGTGGTAGGATGTTTATGTGTGGTTTAGATTTTGTGTGTGTATGTGTGTTTGTGTGTGTGTGTGTGAGAGCCAGTGCACCACTGGTCAGTTGGCCTCAGGTCCACTTTGGAAGCAATGAGTCATTTTTTGGGGGTTGTTCAGTTGGTGTGTAGTTGGGGTTACCACATCCCAAAGCCCCCCTCTCTCTCTTTCAATCTTTCGCTCTCACACCCTTTCCGACAGCTTCATTTAAACAACGAAATCTATTTTGGCTCACCCTCCTCTCTTTCTCTCCCTCTTTCCTCCCTCTTTCTCTCCCGTTTTCCTCCCTCTTTCTTCTGGCCAACTTTCTCAGCATATCGCAATTGCTTATGAGAATCACAAATCCCCCTCTAAATTGGTTTTTATAAATGTTTGACGCTTCTCATATAAATCAAACGAAATGAGGGATGACTTGGGGGCCCCTCTGACTTTTCCTCCACTTTCTCAGGAGTTTTTTATAAAATTTGGAATATTTGAGAGTCATTCTCCCAGGATTATGGGAAGACAAGGGCAGTTGACTCCCAATCTGCAAAGTATTGGGAATGCTATGAATGGAAGTAAAATACGACACATCACAACATGACACGACACAACAATCTCTCCTCTCCTCACCTGATATATTTTCCTGCTCCACTACACCTGGAAACTCGCTTCAGTGTCCAGGTGTTTGTTAAATGTCATCTAAATGTCAGAGAAACCAGAGCCGAGGACAGGGATTTGTCCCTGCCTACCTGTCACATGCCGTTTTAGCTCAAGTGCAAAAGGACATCCCAACCAATCCCCTCCCATCCATTTCCCCAGTCTTAAAGATAGATCATAGACCTAGAGCTCAACTGTACCATTGAAAAACATAGATGATATTTCTTCACCACCTTTCTCTTTCTCATCTGTCTATAGGTGCAAAGGGCCATTCATACCATCCTTTTCCCCTTGGCTCATAAACCTAAAAAGCTTAACTATCGTCTACCACTAGAGAAACTCCACATGCACTCGGCCTGCACCCCTGTCTGACAGGATATTAGTCAAACAAGCCTTTGCCTTGTACTCACACGAAACAAGCCTTTCCTATTTACTGGCAACTGGCTTGTTGTTGTGTAAGGGCTGTCAGAGGAAATCAGGCTACTGTTTACCAGAGTAAATACACAGAGGGTTTTATTCAGCTACTCTGGTGTCACACGTGACAAGTAGGAGGTGTGTGGAAAGCCGACAGGTTGTGAGGCAAAGGGTTTGATCATGTCAGGTTGACGTGTGCGCATACAAGCACACATGCGCAGTGAGGTGATTATTTATGGCAGCTTTGATGTAGAAGCGTGGTATGATAAACACGCTGGCGTGGTGGTTATTCATTTTGAGTAATGGCGGCGTGAGACAACTTGATCAGTATCAGCGGCGGCTGGAGAAATCTGGCTGAGAGAGACTGAGAACAGACAGATGCACAGCTGACACAGGACCAGTATGGAACAGCCCCTCCAGCTACAAGTTATCCTTAGCCACAGATCTAGGATCAGCTTTCCCTCCCCAAATCCTCTTGTCTTTTATTTCCTAGCATAGTATATGCCTGTGGCCATGTGTAAATAAGGCTTAATGCATTCCCTCAAACTCACCTTGTGGCTTTGCTTGGTTTCATCTGGAAACAATTTAGTTAAGTCACATGGTAAAATATAAATTTCTCTCTATTTCTAAACCTTTTGTTAAACCCTTTTCTCTGTCCTCCTCACTGGTGTTATTAGGGGTTGTTTTGGAGATGTTTTGTGTTGAAACAGCTTGTGTTAATTGAGTATGTGTCAAGTGGCTGGAGTGATAGGGTACTTTGGTTTAGTGCTCAAAGGTGTGTGTGTGTATGTGTGTGTGTGTGTGTGTGTGTGTGTGTGTGTATGTGTGTGTGTATGTATAGTTGCAGGGCTCCATGTCCTACTCCCTTAAGGGACTCTCTCAAGTATTCCACCCCAGAGAGAAGCTTTTAAACTGGGCTTGTGTTTGTTCGGTCTCCAGCTGGATCTGTGGGTAATGTGTAAAAGCTATAGGAGTCGCGCTGAAT
Organism: Coregonus lavaretus; assembly: GCF_964263955.1. Lineage (NCBI taxonomy): Eukaryota > Metazoa > Chordata > Actinopteri > Salmoniformes > Salmonidae > Coregonus > Coregonus lavaretus. Next base: position 38,196,648 of record NC_140004.1, on the reverse strand, counting down.
CAGGCCATCTGCTCAGTAAATAGGTAATGTAATCACACTGAACGCTGCTTAAGGAGGGCTCCGCTGGCCAGGAACCAAAAGAGCCAGGAGCCTCGTTGCACTCAGGGAGAGATCGGGGTCGCACACTGGGCTGTCTGGGCAGGAATACAGGCTTTGATGATTTCTGTGTCAAGACGCTCGTCCTTCAACACCCCTCTGCCCAAACACTCTCAGACAGGCTGGAGGGAATGTACTTTCACAGACACGCTGGCTGTAATAACGGACTTACACACTACTATATTGGGGCCAAATCCTAACTTGGATTGCTGAAATCTCCCAAAAGCTTTAAGGAAAGATGCTCAGTTGTTGGAGAAGATGTGCAGTGGTTAAGAAACGGTCTGTGACTGAACCAGACCACTGAACCAGACCACTGAACCAGACCTTACAAATGGGGTCTCTCCGGTGTGAAGGCAGTTTGATGTGAAGGACCAGGGACGGATGGTTTAGTTATATAGGATTTGGTAGAACGGTGTTCTTCACAGGCAAAACAGGTTTAACATGCAGTCCTATACAGTGGTGTGCAGAGTCACATACACACACAAACACACCCACACAGACACACACACACACACACACACACACAAATGAGACGAGGGAAGCAGGGAGAAGCCACCGTGCTGGGTTTAATGAACCTTGGTTAAATGAATTGAGCTCTTTCTATTGAGTTCACCTCACTGGTGGCAGAGCAACACTTCAGCCATTGTGTCTTGGAGTCCCCCTCTGTATGCATACCTGTTTATCTAACACTATCCTAATAAGCAGATGCTATTGAGGAGTGTAATTGCGTATTAAGACGCTGTTCTATTAGGCAGGCTTGAGAGTGCACATTTTTATGCAAATGCAAGAACTGGGCCCAGATTATGAAAATGACCCAGGCTTCTGTCACCAGGGGAGAGAGGGAGGTCTCTTCTCTAACTATAGGAGAAAAAAAGGATGTTATTGGAATCATAGAAAGGCTGGAGAGGTAGAAAGTCTCTGGTGTGTCTGACTGTCTATTTAAGCAGGGGTGTCAAACTCATTCCATGGAGGGCCAAGTGTCTGCTGGTTTTTGTTTTACACTTTCAATTAAGACCTAGACAACCAGGTGAGGGGAGTTCCTTACTAATCAGTGACCACAATTCATCAATCAAGTACAAGGGAGGAGCGAAAACCCGCAGACACTCGGCCCTCCGGGGAATGAGTTTGACACGTGATCTAGGGTGTAGTGGAGAAAAAGCTTCAATGTTGCGTGGACGATTTTGCATATTGAATTTGAAGTCTTTCACAATCACTGCCCCCCTCCCTGTCCCCAATTAGTGTAGCTCACTGGTGTGCAGCGGGGTGTGCAGCAGTGGAAGTGGATTTTAAACCATCCCAGAAGTAGGGGAGCTGTGTGTGTGTACGTACGTACGTGTACGTGTATGTGTACACGTGTGTGTGTGTGTTAAGTCGGTCACCTATTACAGAACTGAGCCAAAACGCATGTGTCCTGGGGTTTTCTGTGTGTGTATCGTGTGTGTGTGTGTTTGTGTGGGTTGGTTGGTTAGTGTGTTTCTACTAAGATCCTATGTTGGGTTTTGGAAGTTATGGTTTTGACCTGCGCACAAATCCCACTGGGAAAGCACCCTTCGTGCTGGACAACTCAGCTTTGAATTGGTGCTGGACACATGCCAGTTCAAATGCCTACCCACACCCTCTCACTTTCTTCCCTGGCTCTCTCTCACACTCTCGCTCTCTCTAGTGGTCTCTCTCCCTTACTCTCACTCTCTCTAGTGGTCTCTCTCCCTTACTCTCGCTCTCTCTAGTGGTCTCTCTCTCTCCCTAACTCTCGCTCTCTCCACCTTAACACATCCAGGCCAGAGCATATTGTGGGTTTTGATCATCCACCCAAACTCCGGAACCTAAAAATGTTGAGCTTGAACGGATCGATGCACAAACACTCTCAAGACACCCCCTGAAACTTTCTGGACACTTCTCTTTTCCCTTTTGGAAACTCTTTTAAGAGTTTTAACTTTTTCTTCTGATACTAAGAATTCCCCAATTTAGAATGAGCAGATGAGGGGTGTATGGAGTTCAGCCTGGTGGTTTTTAGGAGTGTGTGTGTGTGTGTGTATGTGTGTGTGTGTGTGTGTGTGTGTGTGCATTCTATTTAGCTGTAGCCTTCCCAACCCCGCTGGCTAGTATTGAGTCCCTGAGTTAACTGTTGTGGTTCCAATGGCTCAGTGTGTTGGAGCATTGCTGCTTGCAACACCAGAGTCTTTGATTCCTGGATGGCCTACACATTACTGTTGACTGTATACCATATCATAATAGCCCATAGAATGGAGTAGTCTGAATGCTTCTGATTCTGTGATCTGCATTTGTTACTGTACTATATTGATCATGTTATTACCAAACCTTTTTCCCAGTGCAGAGCTGTGAAACACTCCAGGCACCAACAGCCTTTCACACCCAGTCTATTCCACACACGCTCCCAGCCCTTTGAGAGTGGTAATAACTATTTGCTCTCACTTATATATCCTTACCCCATCCCACCCTCCCTCCCTCCTTCAGAGTGATCACTGTTTAAACCTCTCTGCTCCCCAGTCTTATCAGATCCCTTAGAAGTGAAGGACTATTAAAGGAGGTCCCCAGAGCTTAGCGGAGGGTGTGTGAGTGTGTGTGTGTGTGTGTTTGTGTGTGTGTGTGTGTGTGTGTGTATGTATGTGTGTGTGTGTGTGTGTGTGTGTGTGTGTGTGTGTGTGTGTGTGTGTGTGTGTATGTATGTGTGTGTGTGTATGTGTGTGTGTGTATGTGTGTGTGTGTGTGTGTGTGTGTGTGGTGTGTGTGTGTGTGTGTGTGTGTGTGTGTGTGTGTGTGTGTGTGTGTGTGTGTGTGTGTGTGTGCATGCGAGCGTGTGTATGTGTGTGTGTGTGTGTGTGTGTGCATGCGAGCGTGTGCAGGGTCTCTGCTTTCCCATCCTGTGAATGGATGATAGCGGTAACTCTGGGGGGAGATCTATCCGCAGCAGATCTGGAAGATGACAGAAACTCAGTCTTGTTGGAGGCAGTAAAAAGAGAGGGAATACGAGCTGGTAATAAACCCAGAGAGAGTAACATATGAATAAAGAGTGGTGCTGATCTTTTGACCTTGTGGTTTGAGGCTGGGCCACCTCACTGCCTGGCACAATGGGAACTTTGAAGCAGTTGCTGCTTTGAAGTTAGATGCGTGCGTGTACGTTCTCCATCTTCTTTTTAAAATGGAGAGGCAATTTGTTGTCAGCTGTTTTATTTCGTTGACTGATCAAAACTTGTTTACTCATGGCTCTCTCTTGTCCCTCTGCAGCAGACATATGGTGAGCAATATGTTTGGAACATCGAATCGCAATAAAATCACAATATCGAATCGCAATACATAAAGAATCGTGAGAATCGCAATACGTATCATATCGGCATTTAAGTATGGTGATAATTGAATCATGAGGTCCCTGGAAATTCAATACATATGGTATCGGCACCTAAGTATGGTGATAATATCGTATGGTGAGGTCCCTCGGTATGGTGATAATATCATATCGTGAGGTCCCTCAGTATGGTGATAATATCATATGGTGAGGTCCCTCAGTATGGTGATAATATCGTATGGTGAGGTCCCTCAGTATGGTGATAATATGGTATGGTGAGGTCCCTCAGTATGGTGATAATATCGTATGGTGAGGTCCCTCAGTATGGTGATAATATCGTATGGTGAGGTCCCTCAGTATGGTGATAATATGGTATGGTGAGGTCCCTCAGTATGGTGATAATATCGTATGGTGAGGTCCCTCAGTATGGTGATAATATCGTATGGTGAGGTCCCTCAGTATGGTGATAATATCTTATGGTGAGGTACCTCAGTATGGTGATAATATCGTATCATGAGGTCCCTCAGTATGGTGATAATATGGTATTGTGAGGTACCTCAGTATGGTGATAATATCGTATCATGAGGTCCCTCAGTATGGTGATAATATGGTATTGTGAGGTACCTCAGTATGGTGATAATATCGTATTGTGAGGTACCTGGCAATTCCCAGCCTTACTGTACATCCCTCTCTTCATTCCTGTCATCCTCTCATCCGCGTTGATCAAACATGGCTGTCGTCAGGGGTTACGGGTCACATACACTACATGTGGACACCTGCTCGTCGAACATCTCATTCCAAAATCATGGGCATTAACCCTCCCGTTGTCCTAGGGTCAAAATGACCCGCCACTGTGTTGAACCAACTTTATTTAATTTTTATATTTTTTGGATCATTTGTGAGAAGGAGGCAGTGATACTTTCTTTAAAGTTAGAAAGTTACGGGAGGGTTAATATGGAGTTGGTCCCCCCTTTGCTGCTGTAACAGCCTCCACTCTTCTGGGAAGGCTTTCCACTAGATGTTGGAACATTGCTGCGGGGACTTGCTTCCATTCAGCCACGAGCATTAGTGAGGTCGGGCGCTAATGTTGGCCGATTAGGCCTGGCTCGCAGTCGGCGTTCCAATTCATGCCAAAGGTTTTCGATGGGGTTGAGTTCAGGGTTCTGTGCAGGCCAGTCAAGTTCTTCCACACTGATCTCGACAAACCATTTCTGTATGGACCTTGCTTTGTGCACGGGGGTATTGTCATGCTGAAACAGGAAAGGGTCTTCCTCAAACTGTTGCCACAATGTTGGAATCACATAATCGTCTAGAATGTCATTGTATGCTGTAGCATTAAGATTTCCCTTCACTGGAACTAACCATGAAACCATGAAAAACAGCCCCAGACCATTATTCCTCCTCCACCAAACTTTACAGTTGGCACTCTGCATTCGGGCAGGTAGCGTTCTCCTGGCATCCGCCAAACCCAGATTTGTCTGTCGGACTGCCAGATGGTGAAGCGTGATTCATCACTACAGAGAACACATTTCCACTGCCCCAGAGTTCAATGGCGATAAGCGTTATACCACTCCATCCGACGCTTGGCATTGCGCATGGTGATATTAGGCTTGTTTGCGGCCATGGAAAGCCATTTCATGAAGCTCCCGACGAACAGTTATTGTGCTGACGTTGCTTCCAGAGGCAGCTGAGGACGCATGCTACACACTTCGGCACTCGACGGTCCCGTTCTGAGCCGTTGATGCTCCTAGACGTTTCCACTTCATAATAACAGCACTGCTCTAGCAGGGCAGAAATTTTACGAACTGACTTGTTTGAAAGGTGGCATAATGTGATGGTGCCACGTTAAAAGTCACTGAGCTCTTCAGTAAGGCCATTCTAGTGCCAATGTTTGTCTATGGAGCTGGCATGGCTGTGTGCTCGATTTTATACACCTGTCAGCAACGGGTATGGCTGAAATAGCCGAATCCACTAATTTGAAGGTGTGTCCACATACTTTTGGCCATGTAGTGTACATGATGAAGAGTAGCGTTTGGCATGCCACTGTACCTGATGAAGCGGTCTGTCTCTGTGTTCCATTTCATCATGTGATCTCCTGGCGCCTGCCTGCCTGCCTGGTGATTGATAAAAAGGTCTTAAATCTCGCCACTACTCAGATCATTCAAAAGATGAAGGTTTAGTGTGATTCAGTGAGACTTGACTTTAAAGGACGGTATGATGTTCAGTGTGATGGTGCTGTAATGTCCTCCTTAGACTGATGCAGATAGAATACGTCTTTCTGGCTGCAACCTAGTCCTGTTGGCCCATCTTTTGGGGTTTTGTTGTTACCTTACATCAGGGTTTTCAAGCAGCCATTTGTTGAGGACATTTCAAGTTATACTCTCAATCACAGACAGAATGAAACAAAACAGGTGTCCTGCACTGAAGAGAAAGTGCTTGTATTGCTTCATCATTGTCACGCCCTGATCTAGAGAACTCTTGTTGGTTGGGTCAGGGTGTGAGTTTCAGTTGAGATCTATGTGATTGTATATCTATGTTTAGATCTAGTTTTATATTTCTATGTTTGGCCGGGTGTGATTCCCAATCAGAGGCAGCTGTCGCTCGTTGTCTCTGATTGGGGATCATACTTAGGTAGCCTGGTTGCCTACCTTAGTTGTGGGATCTTGATTGTGTTCCTGTTAGGCTTGTTGTGTGTATAGCCCATAGGACTTCACATTTTCGTTGTTTTGTTATTTTGTCAAGTGTTTATTCGTCTTAATAAATATGTATGCATATCACGCCGCACCTTGGTCTGACCCGTCTCTCAACGATCGTGACAGAAGATCCCACCAAACAAGGACCAAGCAGCGTGCCCTGGAGGAGCAGAAATCATGGACTTGGGAGGAGATATTAAATGGTAAGGGATCATGGACATGGGAAGAGATCCAGGCTGGGATGGATCGCCTTCCTTGGGAGCAGACAGAGGCAGCGAGGGAGGAGAAACGGCGACTCAAAAGGACTCGGTCACGAAGAAAGCCCGAGAAGCAGCCCCAATAACATTTTTTTGGGGGGGCACACAGGGTGGTTGGCAGAGCCAGGGTTCAGAGCAGAGCCAACTCCCCGTATTCACGCTAAGAAGCGTGTGACCGTGCAGGCTCCGTGTTATGCGGAGATACGCACTGTGTCGCCAGTGCGCCTGCACAGTCCAGTGTGTCCTGTGCTAGCGCCACGCACGTGCCGTGCGAAAATGGACGAGTTGTGCCGGCTCAACGCTACTGGTCTCCAGTACGCCTCCTCGGTCCAGCATATCCTGCGCCGGTTCTACGTACTGTCTCCAGTGCGCGTTCACAGCCCAGTGCGTCCTGTGCAAACGCCACGCACGTACCGTGCGGAAGTGGGCATCCAGCCAGGACGGATTGTGCCAGCTCTACGCTCCAGACCTCCAGTGCACCTCCACAGCCCGGTACGGCCTGTGCCAGCTCCTCGCACCAAACCAGTGGTGCGCGTATCCAGTCTGGTAAGGCCCGTACCTGCGCCCCACACCAAACCAGTGGTGCGCGTATCCAGTCGTGTACGGCCCGTACCTGCTCCCCGCACCAAACCAGTGGTGCGTGTCGCCAGCCCAGTATGCCCTGTACCTGCTCCCCGCACAAAACCAGGGGTGCAGGTCGCCAGCCCGGCACAACCCGTGCCTGGTCCTCGCACCAGACCAGTGGTGCGTGTTCCCAGTCCAACTCCAGTCAGCTGCTCCACTCCGGAGCCAGA
>NC_140004.1:38119504-38184504 GCF_964263955.1 Coregonus lavaretus | reverse complement strand
TGTTTCAGTAGTGGTCTGATAGTGTACTGTATGAACCCTTGTAACACAGACTGGATGGTGTTTCTGGGGTAGCCACTGAGCCATGTATGCAGTGTACTCATATACACAGGAAATACACACACACACACATATACAGGACACACACATAGGACACACACAGGACACACGTACCTATTAGCTATGGGCACGGTTATTCGAATATCCAAACGGATGTTAGTATTCAATTACTTGGGAGAGTATTCATTAATTTAGAAGAAAAAATATATAGGCCTATTTTAACAATGAAAAGGCTTTGTCTAAAAGTAAATAAAATGATCTATGTGATATTGCTACATAGCCTAGAAAGACAGACCATTACATTCAACATTTTAATAAAACAAAAGTTTTAGGACTGTTAAAAAAACCATAAAAAAGATGCACTGGTAGCCTAGACAACCGTTTCACACAGCTTTTTGTTATTGTCCAATCACAGCTGCGCTACAGTCAGAGGCTCCATGTGTAGCAAGTAGGAGTGACCCCATTTAGTCGACTGGTCGATTATTTGGTCGATAGTCTGTTGGTCGACTGAGATTTATTTTTGTAGAGTGGTCGCAAATATATATAATTTTTCCATGGCACACGAGACACCTGTCTGATTCGCTTCTGTCTCGGTGGACTAATCCATTGCGGAGGCCGCAGGGATGGCACAGTCCATCACTCTATGGCATCGGCAATGTAAGGCACACGTGCCATGAGGCACGCCAAGCAATTTCATAAAATTGAGAAAATATGTGAAATTGCATTTGTTTCGAAATTGCATTGGTTTTCCATAAATAGCTACTGCTTTGGGACCTGACACCGTTTGTGAGAGTATTCCTTAGGCCTACAGTACATGTATGAAGATAATGTGTCTTGGGTATAATTAGAAATGTTGAGTCAAAAAGAAGGGGAGTGTGGCTTAGATGCACAAGGCGCGTCTCTCTCCAGAATGTGTGCTCTCCCGCCAATTCATGACCATTCATTGTTTCATAACTTAATTGTGTGAATTGTTTGCCTTTTGATTGTTAGTGTCTTATCAATTCTCCATTACATACATCACCAGGAGTACATTTACCATTAATTCACATCATTTTTAATCTACAATGTTTGTTTGGTTACGGTAATTTCTGTTAATGCATTCAATATATTATTACAGTCCTTTACCGTTCTCATAGTCGGAGTTGACATGGACACATTGTTTGCAGAGCTCACAACCTATGCTACACTTGTGAGAAACAAGTTTTGGTTTATTTCATTCCATTTACGAGTTTTGTCAATTTATTAATTGTCTTTTGTTTGGAGTGCTCCTGTCAATGTTGAATAAGGACGTGCACCTGATTTTGCCTAGAAGTAGGCCTACACTAAGACTTTTCTATAATGTCAACAGTAAAACACTGTAGAATACACTGTAAATGTGTTTTACAGCATTAATGCTGTAGATTGTACGGCATTATGGGTAAAATGCTGACAAATACTGTTATTAACTAATTGGAAGCCTCCAAATTACTCTAACATACTGTATTTCTTTACAGTAATAGCTTATGCCTACTGTAGATTCAAATGATCAGTTTCAGGCGCCAACCTCATGCTGTGGGGTGAGACACATGAAGCTCAGATTATTTGAGTAAATATCTTCTTGAAGCAGCTGTGAAGTGGAATACTATTTCCAGCAGCTGCTGGGTAGGTACCTTAACTTATAATATTATAATAATATGCCATTTAGCAGATGCTTTTATCCAAAGTGACTTACAGTCAAGTGTGCATACATTTTTACGTATGGGTGGTCCCGGGGATCGAACGCACTACCCTGGCGTTACAAGCGCCATGCTCTACCAATTGAACTACAGAGGACCAACTTGTTTATAAGTATCTTTATTGCTAGCCAACATTGAATTACTGCATGTTTTCTTAGCTAACATAGCTAGCTAGCTAGCTGGTTGCTCAAGTTGACACAAGCCATTTCGGTCTGCCCTAAATTGCTCGTAAATATCTTGCTGTTCGACCTACAAAAAAAAATCACCCAGATAATAATTCACAGTTGTGTTAAAACCATTACTACAGAGAAATGGCTAGTTTCTAGCAGTTCAAAAGATATGATCCATATGTTACCAGCGCAAAAATGTTTTCGGTTTGACGGGCCGCATTTCACACATACCAGTATACCACATCATGGGCCGTACTCACGAGCCACTAAAGCAGATACGAATGTCCAGTCCACTGGTGTTATATTGAGCTGCCTGGACCCAAGGTGCAGCGGGCAGCTGTAGCCTTTCACAGTGTCGCTGGTTGTAGCTAGTAACGTGGCCATTTTTTTTCCCATCACATGATTATATTTCAAGTAGGATGGCAGCCTACACAATAAATAACTAATATTGGGAATAAAGATATCCATCTGTTGGTCACAGATACCTTAAAAAAAGGTAGGGGCATGGATCAGAAAACCAGTCAGTATCTGGTGTGACCACCACTTGCCTCATGCAGCGCGACATCTCCTTCGCATAGAGTTGATCAGGCTGTTGATTGTGTCCTGTGGATTGATTGGTGGAGTGCTGCAGAGATGGTTGTCCTTCTGGAAGGTTCTCCGATCTCCACAGAGGAACTCCAGAGCTCTGTCAGAGTGACTGTCGGGTTCTTGGTCACCTCACTGACCAAGGCCCTTCTCCCCCGATTGCTCAGTTTGGTCGGGCAGCCAGCTCTAGGAAGAGTCTTGATGGTTTCAAACTTCTTCCATTTAAGAAGGCCTGTTTTCGCTTTGTCATTATGGGGTATTGTGTGTAGATTGCTGAGGTATTTCTTGTATTTAATCCATTTTAGAATAAGGCTGTAATGTAACAAAATGTGGAAAAAAGTGAAGGGGTCTGAATACTTTCCGAAGGCAAAACAAAATCATTAAAAAAACGTATTTCGACTATCCAGATATCCAAAGGAAAAAAATCATGATTTTATTTGAATAGTGAAATCATCCCTAATACACGCATGCACACACACACACACACACACACACACACACACACACACACACACACACACACACACACACACACACACACACACACATACACACACACACAGGAGACACAAACACAAACAGGACTCTCACATACACACACACGTCAAGCGACGCTGAGAACAGCTGGGGCATGTGATTGGTCATACGGATCCCCCTGTGAGGTTGCCGCGGGATATAGTTACTCTTCGGCCAATGAGATCACTGACCGCACAGGAATGACCTGACCTTAGAGTGTGATATATGCCAACTCACACCAGCACACCAGGGGTAGCCGGCCACAAACATGTCAAAGTCAGAGGACCAGCGGACACACACACACACACACATCGGCATCAGAGGAGCAGGAGCCAGCACACCACTGGGCTTGTTTACCACTGGGTACACCACATGCAGTGATGGACACACACACAGTAACCGCATTGGCTGAAAATGATATCAACAGTTAGTCCTTTAGTGAAGAACTACCACACACATGTAGTATTAACTTATATTGTGTGAGGTCTCCTGAGACACATTTCATTCCTACACTGCAGATAGACAGAAGAACATTGTCTGGTCTACACATTACAGAGGTCAATATGGATGATCCTAGCTAGCCATGTGGCTGCAATAGGCTGCCAGTACACACACTGTCTATAGATGGAATTAGATACACACTGTCTATAGATGGAATTAGATACACACTGTCTATAGATGGAATTAGATACACACACTGTCTATATATGGAATTAGATACACACACTGTCTATATATGGAATTAGATACACACTGTCTATAGATGGAATTAGATACACACACTGTCTATAGATGGAATTAGATACACACACTGTCTATAGATGGAATTAGATACACACACTGTCTATAGATGGAATTAGATACACACTGTCTATAGATGGAATTAGATACACACTGTCTATAGATGGAATTAGATACACACACTGTCTATAGATGGAATTAGATACACACACTGTCTATAGATGGAATTAGATACACACTGTCTATAGATGGAATTAGACACACACTGTCTATAGATGGAATTAGATACACACACTGTCTATAGATGGAATTAGATACACACTGTCTATAGATGGAATTAGATACACACACTGTCAATAGATGGAATTAGATACACACACTGTCTATAGATGGAATTAGATACACAAACTGTCTATAGATGGAATTAGATACACACTGTCTATAGATGGAATTAGATACACACTGTCTATAGATGGAATTAGATACACACACTGTCTATAGAAGGAATTAGACACACACTGTCTATAGATGGAATTAGATACACACTGTCTATAGATGAAATTAGATACACACTGTCTATAGATGGAATTAGATACACACACTGTCTATAGATGGAATTAGATACACACACTATCTATAGATGGAATTAGATACACACACTGTCTATAGATGGAATACGATACGCACACTGTCTATAGATGGAATTAGATACACACTATCTATAGATGGAATTAGATACACACTGTGTATAGATGGAATTAGATACACACACTGTCTATATATGGAATTAGATACACACACTGTCTATATATGGAATTAGATACACACTGTCTATAGATGGAATTAGATACACACACTGTCTATAGATGGAATTAGATACACACACTGTCTATATATGGAATTAGATACACACACTGTCTATATATGGAATTAGATACACACTGTCTATAGATGGAATTAGATACACACACTGTCTATAGATGGAATTAGATAGACACACTGTCTATAGATGGAATTAGATACACACACTGTCTATAGATGGAATTAGATACACACTGTCTATAGATGGAATTAGATACACACTGTCTATAGATGGAATTAGATACACACACTGTCTATAGATGGAATTAGATACACACACTGTCTATAGATGGAATTAGATACACACTGTCTATAGATGGAATTAGACACACACTGTCTATAGATGGAATTAGATACACACACTGTCTATAGATGGAATTAGATACACACTGTCTATAGATGGAATTAGATACACACACTGTCAATAGATGGCATTAGATACACACACTGTCTATAGATGGAATTAGATACACACACTGTCTATAGATGGAATTAGATACACACTGTCTATAGATGGAATTAGATACACACTGTCTATAGATGGAATTAGATACACACACTGTCTATAGAAGGAATTAGACACACACTGTCTATAGATGGAATTAGATACACACTGTCTATAGATGAAATTAGATACACACTGTCTATAGATGGAATTAGATACACACACTGTCTATAGATGGAATTAGATACACACACTATCTATAGATGGAATTAGATACACACACTGTCTATAGATGGAATACGATACGCACACTGTCTATAGATGGAATTAGATACACACTATCTATAGATGGAATTAGATACACACTGTGTATAGATGGAATTAGATACACACACTGTCTATAGATGGAATTAGATACACACTGTCTATAGATGGAATTAGATACACACTGTCTATAGATGGAATTAGATACACACACTGTCTATAGAAGGAATTAGACACACACTGTCTATAGATGGAATTAGATACACACTGTCTATAGATGAAATTAGATACACACTGTCTATAGATGGAATTAGATACACACACTGTCTATAGATGGAATTAGATACACACTGTATATAGATGGAATTAGATACACACACTGTCTATAGATGGAATACGATACGCACACTGTCTATAGATGGAATTAGATACACACTATCTATAGATGGAATTAGATACACACTGTGTATAGATGGAATTAGATACACACACTGTCTATAGATGGAATTAGATACACACTGTCTATAGATGGAATTAGATACACACTGTCTATAGATGGAATTAGATACACACACTGTCTATATATGGAATTAGATACACACTGTCTATAGATGGAATTAGATACACACTGTCTATAGATGGAATTAGATACACACTGTCTATAGATGGAATTAGATACACACACTGTCTATAGATGGAATTAGATACACACTGTCTATAGATGGAATTAGATACACACTGTCTATAGATGGAATTAGATACACACACTGTCTCTAGATGGAATTAGATACACACTGTCTATAGATGGAATTAGATACACACACTGTCTATAGATGGAATTAGATACACACTGTATATAGATGGAATTAGATACACACACTGTCTATAGATGGAATTAGATACACACTGTCTATAGATGGAATTAGATACACACTGTCTATAGATGGCATTAGATACACACTGTCTATAGATGAAATTAGATACACACTGTCTATAGATGGAATTAGATACACACACTGTCTATAGATGGAATTAGATACACACACTATCTATAGATGGAATTAGATACACACACTGTCTATAGATGGAATACGATACGCACACTGTCTATAGATGGAATTAGATACACACTGTGTATAGATGGAATTAGATACACACACTGTCTATAGATGGAATTAGATACACACTGTCTATAGATGGAATTAGATACACACACTGTCTATAGATGGAATTAGATACACACTGTCTATAGATGGAATTAGATACACACACTGTCTATAGAAGGAATTAGACACACACTGTCTATAGATGGAATTAGATACACACTGTCTATAGATGAAATTAGATACACACTGTCTATAGATGGAATTAGATACACACACTGTCTATAGATGGAATTAGATACACACACTGTCTATAGATGGAATTAGATACACACACTGTCTATAGATGGAATACGATACGCACACTGTCTATAGATGGAATTAGATACACACTATCTATAGATGGAATTAGATACACACTGTGTATAGATGGAATTAGATACACACACTGTCTATAGATGGAATTAGATACACACTGTCTATAGATGGAATTAGATACACACTGTCTATAGATGGAATTTGATACACACACTGTCTATATATGGAATTAGATACACACTGTCTATAGATGGAATTAGATACACACTGTCTATAGATGGAATTAGATACACACTGTCTATAGATGGAATTAGATACACACACTGTCTATAGATGGAATTAGATACACACTGTCTATAGATGGAATTAGATACACACTGTCTATAGATGGAATTAGATACACACACTGTCTATAGATGGAATTAGATACACACTGTCTATAGATGGAATTAGATACACACACTGTCTATAGATGGAATTAGATACACACTGTATATAGATGGAATTAGATACACACACTGTCTATAGATGGAATTAGATACACACTGTCTATAGATGGAATTAGATACACACTGTCTATAGATGGAATTAGATACACACTGTCTATAGATGGAATTAGATACACACTGTCTATTGATGGAATTAGATACACACTGTCTATAGATCGAATTAGATACACACAATGTCTATAGATGGAATTAGATACACACACTGTCTATAGATGGAATTAGATACACACTGTTTATAGATGGAATTAGATACACACACTGTCTATAGATGGAATTAGATACACGCTGTCTATAGATGGAATTAGATACACACTGTCTACTGATGGAATTAGATACACACACTGTCTATAGATGGAATTAGATACACACTGTCTATAGATGGAATTAGATACACACACTGTCTATAGATGGAATTAGACACACACTGTCTATAGATGGAATTATATACACACTGTCTATAGATGGAATTAGATACACATTGTCTATAGATGGAATTAGATACACACACTGTCTATAGATGGAATTAGATACACACACTGTCTATAGATGGAATTAGATACACACTGTCTATAGATGGAATAAGATGCACACACTGTCTATAGATGGAATTAGATACACACTGTCCATAGATGGAATTAGATACACACTGTCTATAGATGGAATTAGATACACACACTGTCTATAGATGGAATTAGATACACACACTGTCTATAGATGGAATTAGATACACACACTGTCTATAGATGGAATTAGATACACACACTGTCTATAGATGGAATTAGATACACACTGTCTATAGATGGAATTAGATACACACTCTCTATAGATGGAGGGAGACGGAGGGAGGGAGACGGCGGAAGGGAGGGTAAACCTGGTAGAAACGTGTGGATGGTGATGAACAGATCTAATTGAACATTTTCATTTATTTTAGTCATTGTCTCCTCCTCCTATCCTTCTCTCATTCCTCAGCCCCCCATCTCCATCTCTCTCCCTCCATCTCTCTCCCTCCATCTCTCTCTTTGCAGTATTAACTGCTGATGGCTGCGTTGACCTTTTCAATCCTATCTCCATTGGTTCTATTAGACCCAGAAGACATGAGACCAAAACACCAGCTCACACACACATCACACCTCACACACACACACACACACAACTCACACACACACACACACACACACACACACACACACACACACACACACACACACACACACACACACACACACACACACACACACACACACACACACACACACACATACACACACACACACACACACACACAACTCACACACACACACACACACACACACACACACACACACACACACACACACACACACACACACACACACACACACACACACACACACACACACACACACACACAGCAATGCATTTGCAGCCACTTATCCAATGTGTATCCAAAGTTACAGGAACCAAGTTAGTGGAAAAGAAGGATGGTGTGTGTCTATGTGTGATGCTTGGAGAGAAGCAGCAGTGACATGGTGGATATTAGCCTTCGTCTCAAATTATCTTTCTCTCTCTCACGCACACACATGCACACATACACGCACATGCACACACACACTCACACACAGATAGAGAGAGAGAGAGAGAGCTAGAGAGATAGCGCTAAGAGAGAGAGAGATAAGCCATCCACTTACATTAGCAAACACACATCCAGTGATCAGTTAATGCTGTCCACAGGCTATTATTCCAGACAGCATATACAGATGGCAGCTCCTCTCCTCTCCTCTCCTCTCCTCTCCTCTCTCTCTAATCCTACTTTCACTCTTTTTTCTTTTTATTTATTTTCCAGATAAATAACAGACTTAAAATAATTAATAACTGGTATCATTCCAATAAAGCCTTTAGAAACCCCCCTCCTCTCTCCCTTTTTCTCTCCCTCTCTTTCTTTCTCTCTGCGTCTCTCACTCACGCTCTGATTGAAAGGCTCTAAAGCAGTGTTAATGCAGGATGGTCTCCAGACAGACAGACCGACTGACAGACAGACAGTGCAGGCTCTCCAAATAGACTGGCTATTAGAAGAGATGCGAGTAAACAGACCAGACCAGGTCAAAGGTTAGGAAAAACACCACTTTCAAACACAGGTCACACGAACACAAACCACAGACCATGGGACTCCCTTTGTGTTCTCCATCTGATCTCTATATCCCTCTCTGTCTCTTGGTTTTTCTGTTTATTCTTGACAGTATTGATTGTGCAGGCTTAAATGACCCTGAACAAAGCAACCAATATGTGGAGGCTGAGGAGTGATCCATTCATAGCTCATTAATTATTGAGATATTTTTAATTTCCAGTCTGTGGCCCTGAGGCCCACTAACAGTCTGCAGTGTGTGTGTGCTTTCTTCTCTGGGATCCTGGGATAACTTGCCTTATCAATGGACAGAACTCCACTAGGCTCATAAGAGGCAAGGCCATATTATCAGCTTTCCCTTTCATATGGACTGGGTGTGTGAGTGTACTCACAGTAGAGAGAGATACAATGGAATACACAAATCTTATCATTCATTTACAGCTGCTAACACACACAAAGCTATCCTCTTATGAACACACTGAACATGGTGGAGAGGAGAGGTGCAGACAAAAAGAAGGAGTTTGGGTGTATGAGAGTGGAAAGCGTCTCTGATTCCCCCTCTCTTTCCCATCCATCCCTCCCTTGAAATGGTTTCTGGGGATGCACTGCAGGGTTCAACACCAGACTCCCTTTATAACAGCAGTTCACTACACCCATAACCACACCCCTCCCTCCCCTCTCCTATTCGCAGAAAACGTGTGTGCTACAGGCTAATGTAAAAACCAGTATTTCTGTATGCCAATCAGGTGTTGAGTGAAGTGTATGACTTCTCTCGCTCTATCCTCTCTCCCCTCTCTCTCTATCTCAGTGGCTGTTTAAAAAATGTGGCTGTATTGTAATGTGCCAGCGCCTGTGCCAGCGCCGTAGCTTTCAGGTGTAAATTGATGTCAGCAGTGCGGCGGTAAGTTTGCATAAAACCGTGAGAAGATGAGCAAAGGGAAAGTTTATTTGGGCGTTGAAAGCAAATTGACTGCTGCCTGACTAACTAAAGCTTTCACATGCTTTAACCCTACAGAATGGCACATAGTACTACACCATCATATCTCACACACTGTAATGTAAATGACTGTAATACAGCTCCTGTTAAAGTAATGCTAGTAATTCATGCAGGTTAAACATAAAAAAATAAGGATGGACAAGATGTACTGGTTGCATTACAGACTCTTTTTTGATGTACTGCATAGAGAGGGAGAGATAGATAGAGAGAGAGAGAGAGAGAGAGAGAGAGAGAGATAGATAGAGAGAGAGAGAGAGAGAGAGAGAGAGAGAGAGAGAGAGAGAGAGAGAGAGAGAGAGAGAGAGAGAGAGAGAGAGAGAGAGAGAGAGAGAGAGAGAGAGAGAGAGAGAGAGAGAGAGAGAGAGAGAGAGAGAGAGAGATCACCCCAATCCACAAAAGTGGAGACAAATTTGACCCCAATATCTACCGTGGGATATGCGTCAACATTAACCTTGGGAAAATCCTCTGCATTATCATTAACAGCAGACTAGTTCCTTTCCTCAGTGAAAACAATGTTCTGAGCAAATGTCAAATTGGCTTTTTACCAAATTACCATAAGACAGACCACGTATTCATCCTGCACACCCTAATTGACAAACAAACAAACCAAAACAAAGGCAAAGTCTTCTCTTGCTTTGTTGATTTCAAAAATGTTTTTGACTCAATTTGACATGAGGGTCTGCTATACAAATTGATGGAAAGTGGGGATGGGGGAAAAACCTACGACATTATAAAATCCATGTACACAAACATCAAGTGTGCGGTTAAAATTGGCAAAAGACACACACATTTCTTTCCACAGGGCCGTGGGGTGAGACAGGGATGCAGTTTAAGCCCCACCCTCTTCAACATATATATCAACGAATTGGCGAAGGCACTAGAACATTCTGGGACAAACACCAAATTGAGACTGCATGCAGAATTCTGCAAAAATATCCTCTGTGTACAACGAAAAACACCAAATAATGCATGCAGAGCAGAATTAGGCTGATACCCGCTAATTATCCAAATCCAGAAAAGAGCTGTTAAATTCTATAACCACTTAAAAGGAAGCGATTCCCAAACCTTCCATAACAAAGCCATCACCTACAGAGAGATGAACTTGGAGAAGAGTCCCCTAAGTAAGCTGGTCCTGGGGCTCTGTTCACAAACACAAACAGACCCCACAGAGCCCCAGGACAACAACAACAACACAATTAGACCCAACCAAATCACGAGAAAACAAAAAGAGAATTACTTGACACATTAGAAAGAATTAACAAAAAAACAGAGCAAACTAGAATGCTATTTGGCTCTAAACAGAGAGTACACAGTGGCAGAATACCTGACCACTGTGACTGACCCAAACTTAAGGAAAGCTTTGACTATGTACAGACTCAGTGAGCATAGCCTTGTTATTGAGAAAGGCCGCCATAGGCAGACCTGGCTCTCAAGAGAAGACATGCTATGTGCACACTGCCCACCAAATTAGGTGGAAACTGAGCTGCACTTCCTAACCTCCTGCCAAATGTATGACCATTTTAGAGACACATATTTCCCTCAGATTACAGATATCCACAAAGAATTAGAAAACAAACCCAATTTTGATAAACTCCCTTATCTACTGGGTGAAATACCACAGTGTGCCATCACAGCAGCAAGATTTGTGACCTGTTGCCACAAGAAAAGGGCAACCAGTGAAGAACAAACATCATTGTAAATACAACCCATATTTATGTTGATTTATTTTCCCATTTGTACTTTAACTATATGCACATTGTTACAACACTGCATTACCTTCATTTAATCATGTAGGCTATTGAGAAACACATTGGGTGTTTCTAAAAATGCATACTAACGTGCTCCGAGCACGCAAATTGGAGCACGGGAGGTTCGGAGTATGAGTCCAAATCAAAGTATGCGAAACGGAGCACAGAGGGCACTTCTCAAATGTGTACTCCGTTTGTACATATTTTGAAGTATGCATCGATGTAAGCTTCAACGGGAAGTACGCAAAGAAATATGACGCAACCACAGAAAAAATGACACAAACTTTTTTAAATCAAATGCGGACATTATCTGAGCTGAAGCAAGAGAAAATACACTCAGACTTCTGGAATGAAATGTTGCCTATTCACATCATATATGTTGCCTGACTACAATATTTGTATCTTGACACGTTAATAAATACATGCTGTGTTTTGGCATGTTTACCTGCCTACGTACTGTAGATCGCAAGCCCATAATAAGTCAATCTGGCTAGCTACTAGTACTGTTAGCTAGCCATATAGCCACAAATAATTGTTAGCTAGCTACCCACGAAGAATTGAGATCCATCTTGCATGTTAGTTTAACAGGCAAAAATGACCTAAAACTATCTGGTTAGCTACATTATTAAGATTCACAGATAGCTAGCTGATAGTTATGAAGTAAAATATTTGCTTTGTGTACATCTTGTTTAGTCTCTATTGTTGCCATTGTCCTGCATGGAAGAAGGTTCAGTGAATGGAAGGTGCAGCGTGAGGTAATACAGTAGGGGTAGTGTGAGTGCTTCTCAAATGTAATGTTTTATGCATTATCCACACTCTCGTTCTCACAAGAACGTACTCAAGAATGCACTCGGAGCATGATAGTGTGGAGCACTGTAGAGAAACACCTTGTATGTTTAGAGACAGAGAGACTGTTTAGAGGCTTTGACAGAGAGACTGTTTACAGGCTTTAACAGAGAGACTGTTTAAAGGATTTGACAGAGAGACTGTTTAGAGGATTTGACAGAGAGACTGTTTAGAGGATTTGACAGAGAGACTGTTTAGAGGATTTGACAGAGAGACTGTTTAGAGGATTTGAAGGCCTAATAGTAATACGCTACATGTTGGAAGTCAGTGTTATAGTAAGTCTTCCAGTTAAACTCTACACCACACACACACACACACACACACACACACACAGAGAGAACTACAGAAGGGTACCTGTTGTCCTTACTCGGGGTTGATATGTGTGTGTTAGCGTTTCCTACTCTCTGTGGTATAACACCTGATAAACACTATGCCCTTATTCCACCACTGTCTCTGGAGATACTACTATTCCTCCATAACACTATCTGTACAGGTTGATATGCCTCTTGACCTTGGTTGCTATGATTGCCGTTATGGCTACGCTGAGGTGTCAGTGTGTCTGTGTGTGTGTCAGTGAGGTGTCAGTGTGCGCTGAGGTGTCAGTGTATTTGAAGAGTCTCCTAGGCGCAACCAGCTAGAGTGTGTGTGTGTGTGTGTTTGTGTATAATTATGATTAATACCCTTGTTTTGAAAAGTGTGTGTATGTGTGTCGGTCTGTATGAGCATCAGTGCCTTCCATGCCTTGTACCCTCGTTGCTGACTAACTGTCACGGTAGTGATGGCTGTTTACTGCTCTGAAACCTGATGCCTTGTCCCTATGGCATGTATTTGTGTATGTGTGTGACTGTGTGTGTGTGGGGGGGGGGGGGGGGGGCTGTGTCTGTCTGTAGATTAACTTTGTTTCCTCCGATCTCCTTGAGATGTTTCTGTGTTGTGTTCCAGATAGAACCAATCTGTAGTAACAAGGGGAGGAAAATAACTTTGATTTAAATAACAACAATTAGTTTTGGGCTTTAAACCTCCTTTAATTGGCTATTTTCCTTCACCTTTCAGTAAAAACTGTCCTGTCTCAAAGTGGAAGCACATGTTTTATGGATTGATGTGGAAATATTTGTCTAATTGGTTTTTTGGTGTTAGTTATAAACTCCTGGGTGAAGGGTCTGTCTTATGTCTGGCAGTTCTGGGAAAACAAGTTTAAAATGTCCTGTAAAGCAGTCATGAAACACACAGTTGTTGAATTTTCATTTGTGGATCAGGAGAACTCTCCAGAATGATCCTACACCCACCTTCATGAATTCCTGTCTACGTTTTTGTGGTTTGTGTGTGTGTGTCAATGTGAATGATGCAGCATCAATTACATCTACTCCATGTTGACTTCAGAACTTGTCTACTTTGACGTGTTTGTAAGTTATTCACTCTCTCAGAAACACACACCCTATATCGCACAAAGCCAATCTTTAGATCAGAGATTTCCATCATCATATTTACAGTTAACCCACAGTGAAAACCCCCAAGAAACACACACTCACACACACACAGGTTGTCCATTAATTAAAAAAAAATGTAATTACAGTAATCTGAGCTCAACATGAATCATGAATTCTCTTTCCTATCTACTTCTCTCTATCTCTCCTTCCTCCTCTCTCTCCTTCTTCCATGTTGCTGTGGTCCATGGTGGTGTGGCTGTGTTTCTCTGACTCAGGTAAGAACCACAGTTTATTTTACAGATCCGCCTTCCTCCTCCAGTCCCAACAACCTGAGGCTCTAATCACAACATTGGAGTTATGCTGCATGGGACCTTTTACAAATGGAAGGACTCCGAATCAAAGTGCTTGTTTTGGGTAACCAGGCAAACTTCTGTCAAAAGTAGCTGCTTCAAGTTTGAAGAGAAAGTGCAAGGTATCAGTGTGATAAATGGTTCAACAAAGATTCTGTTTTCCTTCAAGTGTTCATATTGTAAATTATGGATATGTGATGGGGATGTTCTCTCTTTGAACACCGTAAGAGACAGAAAGCCTAACAGAATGCTCAGAGAGAGAGAGGTGACCACAACTGTGATTGACCGGCTTAGATGACTCCAATGTTAGTGTAAAGTCCCCTCTACCCACCTCTCAACTGGACTGTGTTCTTATCAGGTTACTGTGTTGCTGAGCTGGAGAGATCTGTTTATATGTCTAGTTATATTGGCTGTGTGTGATGATAGCGCTGTGTGTGGGCGTGCGTGAGATGCTGGTGTTCTCTTTCACAGTTTGGCAGAGAGGAGATGAGCGGGAAAACAAACAGTGGTGATATGATATAGGCTTGTGGGTTAACACTAGAACTGCTAAAGCAGTCATTTTGACTGCTTATTACTCTGCCATTTTTAAAGTCATGCCCCCCTCCGTCCTTGACTTACCCTAAATAAAAACATATAACACACTGCCTTTGTTAGAATCGTAATATCACAAACAGAACTGGAGTTAAAACCAGTTTTAGGAGGGCTTGTCATTTCTTGAATGGCTTTCCCCCGTTGCCCCTCCTTCTCCCGACAGTAGGGCCTGCTCCGCTCATTCTCCCAACATTGGAAGGTGCAGTGCCCAGTTGATAATCACCCTAATAATTGCCTCGAAACTGAACCTAAACTATACTGAAACAAATTTCACACATATAACAACAGATGAAATAAATGAAGTAAAGTATGATGGGGGAGAATGGGTGAGTTGATGAGCGAGTGGACGCGAACGATGCATAACTATGTAATCACTGATTGTGAATGAAGAACAAGGCGGGCCGTTCTATTATATTGATCTATTCTAATTATAATCTCAAAATGGTATGTACCCTATATCAGTCCACCTTAATCCAAGCAGTCTTATCAATCTACTCTGGCCTACTTGGAGTACACAGTGAGAGCGTGCGTAATTTACAATGGCAAGAAGACCAAGACGAATGGATGTACATGCTGCGTTAGCGCTGCTTCAAGATCTGAATGAAAACAACTCAGATGGCGGGGGAAGAAATTAATCATGACATCTCTGATGATTATTCTTCTGATTCTGTGCCTCAGCCTGAACCTACACCTCCGAGGCCTAAACGCAAAAAAGCCAGAATGGTACAAACTGAGCAGGTGCCCGCGCCACCACCAAATGAAACCTTGAGACAGGAGAGGGGAAGGGACGGCCCTTTTTGGATAGAACAAGCCGGTGACAATGCTACGGGCCAATTATCAGCACCAAATGTCATCACTGAGAGAGCAGGCCCTACATCTCAAGCCAAAAACAACATCAGCAACGCACTCACCAGCTTTCGTTGTTTATGTGACATGGACATCAGGGACTGTACTTCAGCTAAGGAGCTCATGGAGTAAGGAGACCCTGCCTGGGATCTGTCTGTTGATGAGCTGGAAGTGTTCATTTCAGTCCTGTATGCCCGTGGAGCATTCGGTAGAAAGAGCGTGCATATGGAGAGCTAAGAGTCAGACATGTATGGGATACCTTTCTTTGGAGAAACCATGCCACGGGATCGCTTCAGAGAGATCATGTGTTACCTCCATTTTGATGACAAGGAAACGAAAACACGACGCCTGGAAACAGACACATTTGCCATGGTATCTGAACAGAACAGCATTGCATGTTACAAACCAGGAGAGAACATCACTCTTGATGAACAATTGTTCCCAACAAAAGCTTGTTGTGGCTGAGCGAGTGTGGGAGATTGTGGTGATGGGGCTTGTGGAACCTTACCTTGGTAAGGGGAGAAATGTCACCATGGACAACTTCTTCACTTCACTGTCATTGGAGAACAAGTTGCTTGCAAATAACACAAGCCTAGTTGGCATCATGAACAAAGCAAGATGGGAGCTCCCACCCTCTGCGCAAAATAAGGCACCTGCACTAACAATGCAAGGCAAGAAATAACGTTTCTATTGTGAGCACCATGCATCTGACAGTTGCCGTTGACGGGAACACAATAAAGAGCAAACGGGTTACGCACTACAACCAAACAAAGGTATGTCAATATTACATCATATGCATTGCAATATATAGATAAACGAATGCAATGCATTATGCTCTTCTGTATACCACGTGTTGTTTTTCATATGGGAAAATAATCAATAAAGCATAAAGCACAACTGTTTCATAGTTGTAACAAAGGCACTCCACGAATAAAATTGATTGAATGCTTGAATTTTTACTTATAGCCTACAGTAACATAAACTAATGAAAATGCTATTTTATTTGAAATGGAAGAAGAACTCATATTCTAATGTTACCTAACACCTTCATGAACACAACCAAATTATTATTTTAGATGATAGCATATATGAAATGTATTAATTACACTGTTAGAATGTTGCAGTCAGAATGACTGCTCATTAGCTTGAAGGGAAGACCCTCGAGGCTCAGCGGTTTTAGTGTGACCATACTCGTACACACTTTCATTTGCTGTTATAAGACTTCCACATCTCTATGTAAATTATGTTTCCCCAAGAAACAGCCTTAAAGGAAATTAGAAAAAAACTAACAGCACTCCGCCCACTTATCACATTATCACCATCTCTTCATCAGAAATGACCTTAACAACCTTTTGGGGGATGTCTAATTGAATGCTAATTAGTCCTGCTGTGATTGGTGGGCAGCCAGCCGCCATATTTCTCCTCTTAGCTCAGGATTGGTCGGTTTGGCCTCTAATAGCATCTCTCAATCCAGTTTAGCTTAAAGATCAGAGACGAGAAAAATAAAGTCTAACATTTCAAATTTTCTTAATGATAGATATGGTTTTGTGTGTGTTGCTCCACCACTGAACTGTTCCCTCCACCACAACTATATTTGTCCCTTGGCAGTCTGTCTGATATTTTCCAAAGCTTGGTTTAAGAAAGGTTTTCAATTCAAGTGAAGGAACCTTAAGACATGTCTAAAAAGCAACATTATTAGGTATCCGAACTCCACTGGAACATGTGCACTTTTGAAGTCCTGGCCCACAACTCTAAAAACTATTGTTTATTTTTACTATATCCATGACAATATGTTGGGTAGGATTGTGCTTTCACAATCTGCTGATTTCCAAAGGGATATTCTCACTGTTAAACTGGGGCCCATTGGTCTCTCTCTCTCTCTCTCTCTCTCTCTCTCTCTCTCTCTCTCTCTCTCTCTCTCTCTCTCTCTCTCTCTCTCTCTCTCTCTCTCTCTCTCTCTCTCTCTCTCTCTCTCTCTCTCTCTCTCTCTCTCTCTCTCTCTCTCTCTCTCTCTCTCTCTCTCTCTCTCTCTCTCTCTCTCTCTCTCTCTCTCTCTCTCTCTCTCTCAAATACTGCACTTGTGTTTGTTGGCACCACATAAGAAAAATGTTAATGACATCTGGACGCCACTAACTCCTCTTTGCCAGATCTTCTCTCTATCCTTTCATCCGTTCTACTCTCTACACAGTCGTGGTTCGTCCTGGTGGTGCCAGTGAACCACTGCCAACCGCACGCCACACCAGGATGAACTCGTCTAAACACACATACCAGTCCATTAAAAACATAGTCTTTGTTCTACTAAATGCATGTTGAAAAAGTGCATGTTTAGCCAAGTTCTTTGGGCGGAATCACATGCTGTGGTCAGTTCATACCATACCAGTACCCACTACCCAGCTCTGCATGGCCTGAGACCAACCTGGCGCACACACTACTGCCAATCCACCAACCTGGCAGACACCAGGTCACTGGGTGTGTGTCTTCATGCCAGGCTGTTCCATACCAACTGTGTGTGTGTGTGTGCGTGCGTGCGTGTCTTGGTGGTGCCAACCCGTACTAGACAGACACAGCGGGCGTGGTGGAGTGGCACATTGGCGTCAGTCATGTCCCGATACCCAGGGTGCATTGGGCCACAGGTGGTAATGCGATTAGGGGAAGGAAAAGAGGGATTTGTTCAGAGGAACATCAAACACAGAAAGAAGGGATTAGGAAAGAAAGAGCAAGAAGTGCCCCTATCCCTGTCTGAGGGAGGGAGGGAGGGATGGAGAGATGGAAAGGAGGGTGTGTGTGTGTGTGTGTGTGTGTGTGTGTGTGTGTGTAATTATTGGAATTTAAAGGAGGAGAGCCTTGGGGAACAGTATCAACCTTCTGTTCCACTGACACCAGTCATGTGTGACTGAAATACATTACTGTAGAAATGTGGACACTTTACTATTTTACAATTCACCTTTTGGTTCATCGGTCTGTCTCACCTATTGTATATTTTCCATCAACTCAAATAGCCGCTTCTATCCTCAACCAGGCTGTGTTTGAGTGAGTGAGTGTGTGTGTACTGTCACAGTTCAGGTTGTAGTTATAATGGAGAGCAGAGAGGGGAGGACCCCCTGCTGTGTCCTAGCTGTTTCTTTCATCTATCAGCTGTGTGTGTGTGTGTTCTCTCTGCTCCACTGAATCAATAATGAAATAGGTGTGTGTATTTCCTTCCTATCCCTTTGTTGTTGGCATCAGTTTGTAGCAGGAGCTGTTTTTTTCCACTCTGATGGAGAGGTGTGCCGCTGTATTCATAGACCTGCTGCCTCTGAACATTCAGAAGCTTCAACACCTCTGCTCTGTCTAACCAGCTCAAGGTTGAGGCACAGCTACATCAAACAACACAACAACATGTGAGGAGAAAAGTCTCAACTTCTATGCTAATAAATACTGTACAGCCGGTGGGGATTCCAGTGGGGTACCCCCACCCAGGTAGTGGCAGTGCTGGCACCACTGGCTGCAGTAACCCATGGGGAGGGGGTCACACTCGGACAATCAGAGAGGGGGCATATTATTGTGGCCCTGATGGCACAAAATAATCAAAGGTCTGACTGCACGGAGATGCTTGGGAAAAATGGTTACAACGGAGGACCAGAGTGTTTGTGTCTCAGGGGAAGAGGGTGCATCTGATCTCCATCACTTAGGACTTGACATAGATTAATCAAATCTCACATTGTTCTCAATTTTTGCTCAATCTTGCATGCTTTCTCAAACAGCTGTAACTGTATATACATTCATAATTCAGGTCCTTTCTTGAGTTGGGCTCTGGGATGTAACAACTGTTGAGCATCTGAACTTATGGTTGATTGTGGAGGAAAGGGGTTGAGTGTGTTAGAGTATGTGCGTGTGTGCGTGTGTGTATCCCACAACTGTTGCAAGGGGGTAAGGATGTTAGGGAGAATATAGGATGAACCACAATAATTGTTTGCTAAAATAATAATTGCTTGACAAAAATGTAATGTAATACAATGGCAATCCGGGTTATAGGTAACAATCCTACGCATGAACTGCTGACATTATTACGCATATTAATAGATAATGATGGAAATTAAGATATTAAGATATTTGAATAGATATATACAGTGAGGGAAAAAAGTATTTGATCCCCTGCTATTTTTTTACGTTTGCCCACTGACAAAGAAATGATCAGTCTATAATTTAATGGTAGGTTTATTTGAACAGTGAGAGACAGAATAACAACAAAAAAATCCAGAAAAACACATGTCAAAAATTTTATAAATTGATTTGCATTTTAATGAGGGAAATAAGTATTTGACTCCCTCTCGATCAGAAAGATTTCTGGCTCCCGGGTGTCTTATATACAGGTAACGAGCTGAGATTAGGAGCACACTCTTAAAGGGAGTGCTCCTAGTCTCAGCTTGTTACCTGTATAAAAGACACCTGTCCACAGAAGCAATCAATCAATCAGATTCCAAAATCTCCACCATGGCCAAGACCAAAGAGCTCTCCAAGGATGTCAGGGACAAGATTGTAGACCTACACAAGGCTAGAATGGGCTACAAGACCATCACCAAGCAGCTTGGTGAGAAGGTGACAACAGAAACACAAAATACCTGTCAATCTCCCTCGGCCTGGGGCTCCATGCAAGATCTCACCTCGGGGAGTTGCAATGATCATGAGAACGGTGAGGAATCAGCCCAGAACTACACGGGAGGATCTTGTCAATGATCTCAAGCCAGCTGGGACCATACTCACCAAGAAAACAATTGGTAACACACTACGCCGTGAAGGACTGAAATCCTGCAGCGCCCGCAAGGTCCCCCTGCTCAAGAAAGCACATATACAGGCCCGTCTGAAGTTTGCCAATGAACATCTGAATGATTCAGAGGAGAACTGGGTGAAAGTGTTGTGGTCAGATGAGACCAAAATCGAGCTCTTTGGCGTCAACTCAACTCGCCGTGTTTGGAGGAGGAGGAATGCTGCCTATGACCCCAAGAACACCATCCCCACCGTCAAACATGGAGGTGGAAACATTATGCTTTGGGGGTGTTTTTCTGCTAAGGGGACAGGACAACTTCACCGCATCAAAGGGATGATGGACGGGGCCATGTACCGTCAAATCTTGGGTGAGAACCTCCTTCCCTCAGCCAGGGCATTGAAAATGGGTCGTGGATGGGTATTCCAGCATGACAATGACCCTAAACACACGGCCAAGGCAACAAAGGAGTGGCTCAAGAAGAAGCACATTAGGGTCCTGGAGTGGCCTAGCCAGTTTCCAGACCTTAATCCCATAGAAAATCTATGGAGGGAGCTGAAGGTTCGAGTTGGCAAACATCAGGCTCGAAACCTTAATGACTTGGAGAAGATCTGCAAAGATGACTGGGACAAAATCCCTGCTGAGATGTGTGCAAACCTGGTGGCCAACTACAAGAAATGTCTGACCTCTGTGATTGCCAACAAGGGTTTTGCCACCAAGTACTAAGTCATGTTTTGCAGAGGGGTCAAATACTTAATTCCCTCATTAAAATGCAAATCATTTTATAACATTTTTGACATGTGTTTTTCTGGATTTTGTTGTTGTTATTCTGTCTCTCACTGTTCAAATAAACCTACAATTAAAATTATAGACTGATCATGTCTTTGTCAGTGGGCAAACATACAAAATCAGCAGGGGATCAAATACTTTTTTCCCTCACTGTAGGTATGTGTAAAAATAACATTTTTGTTTTATTCTATAAACTACTGACAACATTTCGCCCAAATACAAATACAAATATTGTCATTTAGAGCATTTATTTGCAGAAAATGACAACTGGTCAAAATAACAAAAAAGATGCAGTGTTGTCAGACCTCGAATAATGCAAAGAAAATAAGTTCATGTTCATTTTTAAACAACGCAATACTAATGTTTTAACTTAGGAAGAGTTCAGAAATCAATATTTGGTGGAGTAACCCTGATTTTCAATCACAGCTTTCATGCGTCTTGGCATGCTTTCCACCAGTCTTTCACATTGATGTTGGGTTACTTTTTGCCACTCCTGGCGCAAAAATTAGAGCAGCTCGGCTTTGTTTGATGGCTTGTGACCATCCATCTTCTTCTTGATCACATTCCAGAAGTTTTCAATGCGGTTCAGGTATGGAGATTGGGCTGGTCATGACAGGGTCTTGATCTGGTGGTCCTCCATCCACACCTTGATTGACCTGGCTGTGTGGCATGGCGCATTGTCCTGCTGGAAAAACCAATCCTCAGAGTTGGGGAACAATGTCGGAGCAAAAGGAAACAGGTTTTCTTGCAGGACAACCTTGTACGTGGCTTGATTCATGCGTCCTTCACAAAGACAAATCTGCCCGATTCCAGCCTTGCTGAAGCACCCTCAGATCATCACCGATCCTCCACCAAATTTCACAGTGGGTGCGAGATGCTGTGGCTTGTAGGCCTCTCTAGGTCTCAGTCTAACCATTAGATGACCAGGTGTTGGGCAAAGCTGAAAATTGGACTCATCAGAGAAGACGACCTTACTCCAGTCCTCTACGGTCCAATCATTATGGTATTTTGCAAACCTCAGCCTGGCTTTTCTTTGCTTCTCATTGATGAAGGGCTTTTTTCTAGCTTTGCACGACTTCAGCCCTGCCCCTAGGAGCCTGTTTCGAACCGTCCTCGCTGTGCACTTCACCCCAGCTGCCGTTTGCCATTCTTTTTGTATGTCACTTGATGTCATCCTACAGTTGTTGAGTGACATTCGAATGAGTTGGCGGTCATCCCGGTCAGTAGAGAGTAGTTTTCGCCCTCTGCCGGTCTGTAGCTTTGTTGTCCCCAATGTCTGCTGCTTGACCTTGTTCTTATGAACCGCCGTCTTTTAAATTTTAAGGATGGAAGCAACCTGACGTTCACTGTATCCCTCTGCCAGTAAAGCCAGAATTGAACCCTTCTTTTCCTCACTCAAAACTTTCCTTTTCAACTCTTTTGGCATGGTCAATAGTTATTTTTTGATTAATATTACTTTTGAGTACTATTAGTACTGTTTTTACCATCCAGCTGGTCCTATTGCTAGAGGATAGTGATGACCACAGCAGTGTTTTTTATACTTTTCCTCATTAAATAAGATTTGGTTCAGGTGATCACCTAATCAGTACCTAATTCAGTAGAATGAGGTGTGCCAGTGTTGGAATTCAACAGACACTGGAATGGAATGGCTGTCATACATGTAGAGATGCTGATTTAAGATACATTTGCAGTGGTCTCTTAATTTTTTCCACAGCTGTATATACAGTTGAAGTCGGAAGTTTACATACACCTTAGCCAAATACATTTAAACTCAGTTTTTCACAATTTCTGACATTTAATCCTAGTAAAAATTCCCTGTCTTAGGTCAGTTAGGATCACCACTTTATTTTAAGAATGTGAAATGTCAGAATAATAGTAGAGAGAATGATTTATTTCAGCTTTTATTTCTTTCATCACATTCCCAGTAGGTCAGAATTTTACATACACTCAATTAGTATTTGGTAGCATTGCCTTTAAATTGTTTAACTTGGGTCAAACGTTTCGGGTAGCCTTCCACCAGCTTCCCACAATAAGATGGGTGAATTTTGGCCCATTCCTCCTGACAGAGCTGGTGTAACTGAGTCAGCTTTGTAGGCCTCCTTGCTCGGACACGCTTTTTCAGTTCTGCCCACACATTTTCTATAGGATTGAGGTCAGGGCTTTGCGATGGCCACTCCAATACCTTGACTTTGTCGTCCTTAAGCCATTTTGCCACAACTTTGGAAGTATGCTTGGGGTCATAGTCCATTTGGAAGACCCATTTGTGACCAAGCTTTAACTTCCTGACTGATGTCTTGAGATGTTGCTTCAATATATCCACATACATTTCCTTCCTTATGATGCCATCTATATTGTGAAGTGCACCAGTCCCTCCTGCAGCAAAGCACCCCCACAGCATGATGCTGCCACCCCCGTGCTTCACAGTTGGGATGGTGTTCTTCGGCTTGCAAGAGTTCCCCTTTTTCCTCCAAACATAGCGATGGTAATTATGGCCAAACAGTTCTATTTTTGTTTCATCAGACCAGAGGACATTTCTCCAAAAAGTATGATCTTTGTCCCCATGTGCAGTTGCAAACTGTAGTCTGGCCTTGTTATGGCGGTTTTGGAGCAGTAGCTTCTTCCTTGCTGAGCGGCTTTTCAGGTTATGTCGATATAGGACTTGTTTACTGTGGATATAGATACTTTTGTACTTGTTTCCTCCATCATCTTCATGAGGTCCTTTGCTGTTGTTCTGGGATTGATTTGTACTTTTCGCACCAAAGTACGTTCATCTCTAGGAGACAGAACGCGTCTCCTTCCTGAGCGGTATGACAGCTGCGTGGTCCCATAGGGTTTATACTTGCGTACTATTGTTTGTACAGATGAACGTGGTACCTTCAGGCGTTTGGAAATTTCTCCCAAGGATGAACCAGACTTGTGGAGGTCTACAATTTATTTTCTGAGGTCTTGGCTGATTTCTTTTGATTTTACATTTTACATTTTAGTCATTTAGCAGACGCTCTTATCCAGAGCGACTTACAGTTAGTGAGTACGTACATTATTTTTTTATACTGGTCCCCCGTGGGAATCAAACCCACAACCCTGGCGTTGCAAACGCCATGCTCTACCAACTGAGCTACACCCCTGCCGGCCATTCCCTCCCCTACCCTGGACGACGCTGGGCCAATTGTGCGCCGCCCCATGGGTCTCCCGGTCACGACAGAGCCTGGATTCGAACCAGGATCTCTAGTGGCACAGCTAGCACTGCGCTGCAGTGCCTTAGACCACTGCGCCATGATGTCAAGCAAAGAGACACTGAGTTTGAAGGTAAGCCTTGAAATACATCCACAGGTACACCTCCAATTCAATCAAATTATGTCAATTAGCCTATCAGAAACTTCTAAAGCCTTGACAATTTTCTGGAATTTTCCAAGCTGTTTAAAGGCACAGTCAACTTAGTGTATGAACACTGGTTAGAGCCAGTTTGCGCTATTCTGTGAAGGGAGTAGTACACAGCGTTGTATGAAATCTTCAGTTTCTTGGCAATTTCTCGCATGGAATAGCCTTCATTTCGCAGAACAAGAATAGACTGACGAGTTTCAGAAGAAAGTTATTTGTTTTTGGCCATTTTGAGCCTGTAATCGAACCCACAATTACTGATGCTCCAGATACTCAACTAGTGTCAAGAAGGACAGTTTTATTGCTTCTTTAATCAGCACAACAGTTTTCAGCTGTGCTAACATAATTGCAAAAGGGTTTTCTAATGATCAATTAGCCTTTTAAATGATAAACTTGGATTAGCAAACACAACCTGCCATTGGAACACAGGACTGATGGTTGCTGATAATGGGCCTCTGTATTCCTATGTAGATATTCCATTAAAAATCAACCGTTTCCAGCTACAATAGCCATTTACAACATTAACAATGTCTACACTTTGCTTTTCTTTCGAAAACAAGGAAATCTCTAAGTGACCCCAAACTTTTGAACTGTAGTGTATGTGTATATGTATGTATAAAAAACCATATGGGGGATTGCAGACAATTACATTGATGGAAGTTACAATCTATCTGCAATATTAAAGCTGATCTACCCCATAGAAAACAAAACAAAAGCAAATAAACTGTACAGTTTGTGAGCAGAGCTTTATAGTACTGCAGTGGTTTTGCTCGGTTCTCTCTGGTTGTCTTGGCCTAAGAGTCTGTTCCAATGGTCATCTTACCACCGGAGTGTGTGTGTGTGTTTGTGCGTGTGCATGTTTGTGTGTGCGTGCGTGTTTGTGCGTGTGTGTTAGTGATTCACAGGGAGCAAAAGAGATCGTTGCTTGGCTTGTTGTCCTGCACTGACCCATCATTAGATAGCCAGATCGACACGCACGCACACACACACACACATCAAGCTATATCTGTGCAGGTTTTATTATATCAGAACCTTACTTTTAATTGCAAGAGATATGTTTCCCTTGGCCCAGCCAGGAGAGCAGGAGACACTTCAGCAGGAGGGTGTGTGTGTGTGTGTGTGTGTGTGTATGTGTGCATGTGTGTGTGTGCGTGTGTGTTAGTGATTTTTCTACTGCCCTCAAACAAGGCTGTCCCATACATAAAGCTCCCCTGTCATACATAGCTGTGGTTGGCTAATGACATCAGCCTATCATTGACCGTTTTACTAGCTGCTCTACCCAGCGTGAGAAACAATGTCATAATGACTTCACAAAGTCCGACCACACACACACACACACACTGGGACCTCGCAAGGGACCAGCATAGAGCCACTAGCGTTCTATAGTTTTACAAGCCTCACTTTAACCGCTCCTCACCGTGTTTAGAAATAAAGAGAACGTCTTTAATAAGAGATTAAAACAAAGCCTTCTTATGCTGATGAGTCAGTTTGTTATGGTTGGAATGGGATGAGCAAATACTCATTAGAGAGGATGATCTCTGTCTGTCTCTGTCTCTCTCGTGCGCTCTCTCTCTCTTTCTCTCTGTCAATCTCTCTCTCTCTGTCTGGCTCTCTCTGTGGTGGCAGTGTGATAGAATAGGGTCTGATAGCTGTATGACAGTCTGATTGTTGTCCGTCAGTTAGACTGATCTCCATCACTCCAATACAAGACACATATGACAGCCTATATCCAACGCGCACACAGGCTTTGTGCCTTTCAGATCCAATGGTGGATGAAAGCGCAGGGTGGGTGAATTCTGCCAATCATGAGTGAGCGGCATGTTTTAATGCGATAAGCCTAGTTAACACACACAGACACACACACACACTTCTGCCTGTTGAATTTTTACTAAACCTTGCTTTCCGAAATGTCTCCTAACGGAGAGATCAACAATCTGCTGTCTTGTAATGAACTGTCACACAGAAAATACCTTATCTCTCCCTGTCTCTATCTCACCGTCCCTCTCCACTCACAGCAATAAGCTTATTGTATAACTT
Organism: Coregonus lavaretus; assembly: GCF_964263955.1. NCBI lineage: Eukaryota > Metazoa > Chordata > Actinopteri > Salmoniformes > Salmonidae > Coregonus > Coregonus lavaretus. The sequence continues at coordinate 38,157,366 of NC_140004.1, read as the reverse complement.
TGTATACATCATGTAAAGATATGTTTGCCTTAATTTTGCAAATGTATTAAAAATAAAAAACAGGTACCTTATTTACATAAGTATTCAGACCCTTTGATATGAGACTCGAAATTGAGCTCAGGTGCATCCTGTTTCTAATGATCATCCTTGAATTGCTTCTACAACTTGATTGGAGTCCACCTGTGGTAAGTTCAATTGATTGGACATGATTTGGAAAGGCACACACCTGTCTATATAAGGTCCCACAGCTGACAGTGCATGTCAGAGCAAAAATCAAGCCATGAGGTCGAAGGAATTGTCCGTAGAGCTCCGAGACAGGATTGTGTCGAGGCAAAGATCTGGGGAAGGGTATCAAAAAATATCTACAGCATTGAAGGTCCCCAAGAACACAGTGGCCTCCATCATTCTTAAATGGAAGAAGTTTGGAACCACCAATACTCTTCCTAGAGCTGGCCGCCTGGCCAAACTGAGCAATCTGGGGAGAAGGGCCTTGGTCAGGGAGGTGACCAAGAACTCGATGGTCACTCTGACAGAGCTCCTCTGTGGAGATGGGAGAACGTTCCAGAAGGACAACCATCTCTGCAAATCTCCACCAATCAGGCCTTTATGGTAGAGTGGCCAGACAGAAGCTACTCCTCAGTAAAATGCACATGACAGCCCGCTTGGAGTTTGCCAAAAGGCACCTAAAGGACTCTCAGACCATGAAAAACAAGATTCTCATGTCTGAGGAAACCAAGATTGGCCTGACTGCCAAGCACCACATCTGGAGGAAACCTGGCACGGTGAAGCATGGTGGTGACAGCATCATGCTGTGGGGATGTTTTTCAGCGGCAGGGACTGGGAGACTAGTCAGGATCAGGGGAAAGATGAGCGGAGCAAAGTACAGAGAGATCCTTGATGAAAACCTGCTCCAGAGCGCTCAGGACCTCAGACTGGGGTGAAGGTTCACCTTCCAAAAGGACAACGAACCTAAGCACACAGCCAAGACAACGCAGGAGTGGCTTCGGGACAGGTCTCTTAACATCCTTGAGAGGCCCAACCAGAGCTCGGACTTGAACCCGATCTAACATCTCTGGAAAGACCTGAAAATGGCTGTGCTGTGACGCTCCCCATCCAACCTGACAGAGCTTAAGAGGATCTGCAGAGAAGAATGGGAGAAACTCCCCAAATACAGGTGTGCCAAGCTTGTAGCGTCATACCCAAGAACACGCAAGGCTGTAATCGCTGCCAAAGGTGCTTCAACAAATTACTGAGTAAAGGGTCTGAATACTTACAGTTGAAGTCAGAAGTTTACATACACTTAGGTTGGAGTCATGAAAACTTGTTTTTCAACCACTCCACAAGTTTCTTGTTAACAAACTATAGTTTTGGCAAGTCGGTTAGGGCATGTACTTCGTGCATGACACAAGTAATTTTTCCAACAATTGTTTACAGATAGATTATTGCACTTGTTACGAACCCCGTGGCTTTAAACGTCTAGGGTGGATGGACAAGAGACCCGTAACATAATTCATGCAAATTAGAATCGTGACATGGAAACAGTGAGAACAAAAACTACACGACAACCATAAACTACCGTCAAACATAAAATGTTTATTTTGAACACACGGTATAGGTTTGGGAAAAAGGGCTGAGCAGGACCCAAGAAATGAAACAATAGTGTAAAAAAAAACTAAACTGATCTTGCCTGCCTCAAGAACCGCTAAGCTACTGCTAATCATACAAAAATTACAGTGGGTGGTCCGCTCAGGTCTAACTAGTGTTTTTAGACAGTTTTCTTCCTACGGGTAATGTACGCCCAAGGGCAACTTGCTTAAATCCCCCTTTTCCCAGAAACACAACAAAGTTACCAAACAGAGTAACCAGCAAATGAGTGAGTATACAAAACACAGGACACCACAGTACCCATACTCACATACGGAAAATAGTCTCTCTCAACAAACACAACTGACTGGCTTTTAAAACAATGGGAGGTGTAAGTGGGAAACCAGAAACAGGTGGTGCAATACAGAGGAATGTCCACTGATTGGTCCACCTCAGCAATCAGCAGACAAACGGATGTTGGACAGGTGGGACACCCCCAACGACCACCAATCAGGAACATACAGGACACCTGTGATTAGGGCAAAAGGAGAGGAAAAACACAAAAACACACACAGGATACCTGTATCCGTAACACACTTATAATTCACTGTATTACAATTCCAGTGGGTAAGAAGTTTACATACACTAAGTTGACTGTGCTTTTAAACAGCTTGGAAAATTACAGAAAATTATGTCATGGCTTTAGAAGCTTCTGATAGGCTAATTGACATCATTTGAGTCAATTGGAGATGTACCTGTGGATGTATTTCAAGGCCTACCTTCAAACTCAGTGCCTCTTTGCTTGACATCATGGGAAAATCAAAAGACATCATCCAAGACCTCAGAATACTTTTTGTAGACCTCCACAAGTCTGGTTCATCCTTAGCAGCAATATCCAAACGCCTGAAGGTACCATGTTCATCTGTACAAACAATAGTATGCAAGTACAAACACCATGGGACCACACAGCCGTCATACCGCTCAGGAAGGAGACACGTTCTGTCTCCTAGAGATGAACGTACTTTGGTGCGAAAAGTGAAAATCAATCCCAGAACAACAGCAAAGGACCTTGTGAAGATGCTGGAGGAAACAGGTACAAAAGTATCTATATCCATAGTAAACGAGTCCTATATCGAAATAACCTGAAAGGCTGCACAGCAAGGAAGAAGCCACTGCTCCAAAACCGCCATAAAAAAGCCAGACTACGGTTTGCAACTGCACATGGGGATCAAGATCATACTTTTTAAAGAAAGGTTCTCTGGTCTGATGATTTGACCATAATGACCATTGTTATGTTTGGAGGAAAAAGGGGGGACTTGCAAGCCGAAGAACACCATCCCAACCGTGAAGCACGGTGGTGGCAGCATCATGCTGTGGGGCTGCTTTGCTGCAGGAGGGACTGGTGCACTTCACAAAATAGATGGCATCATAAGGAAGGAAAATGAAGTGGATATATTGAAGCAACATCTCAAGACATCAGCCAGGAAGTTAAAGCTTGGTCGCAAATGGGTCTTCCAAATGGACAATGACCCCAAGCATACTTCCAAAGTTGTGGCGAAATGGCTTAAGGACAACAAAGTCAAGTGGCCATCGCAAAGCCCTGACCTCAATCCTATAGAAAATGTGTGGGCAGAACTGAAAAAGCGTGTGTGCGCAAGGAGGCCTACAAACCTGACCCAGTTACACCAGCTCTGTATGGAGGAATGGGCCAAAATTCACCCCTTATTGTGGGAAGCTTGTGGAAGACTACCCGAAACGTTTGACCCAAGTTAAACAATTGAAAGACAATGCTACCAAATACTAATTGAGTGTATTTAAACTTCTGACCCACTGGGAATGTGATAAAATAAATAAAAGCTGAAATAAATCATTCTCTCTACTATTATTCTGACATTTCACATTCTTAAAATAAAGTGGTGATCCTAACTGACCTAAAACAGGGAATTTCTACTAGGATTAAATGTCAGGAATTGTGAAAAACTGAGTTTAAATGTATTTGGCTAAGGTGTATGTAAACTTCCGACTTCAACTCTATGTAAATGAAAACCAGTTTTTACTTCGTCATTATGGGGTATTGTGTGTAGATTGATGAGGGGAAAAAAACTATTTAATCAATTTTAGAATAAGGCTGTAACTTAACAAAATGTGGAAAAAGGGAAGGGGTCTGAATACTTTCCAAATGCACTGTATGTGGGTTGAATGTTGTAACAACACAGAATAAAACAATTAATAAGTCCCATGATGGTAGTGACTACCCATTACTGCTTATCACTTATTAACCATAATTTATTCACATTACTTTACTTTAATAAAATACTGCAGTTATTGTGTATATTATATTTGTTTAATTTGATGACTTTATTATTTCATTCCAAGTCATCATCTCATCTCTATAGAGCTGCTGTCTATGCTGCCTGACTAAATCACTATTTTAGTAGTTCTTCAAAGTAAATAAGGCATACTTTTATGACTGTTGAATACCAACCTTTTCTGAGTCAAGATCACTTTCGCAGTCAAAAAGCAAGACGAGATCTACCGCTTATTTTATTTTTTTACATTACTATTTTTTCAAAACTCGAGCTTTGATTACAAAATAGATAAGTTGGTTTAGCACTTGCGAGGCACAGCTGAGCATAAATTGAAATAATTTGCAAATAATTAGCTTTTTTATTTTACTGGACTGATGGTACCTGCATCTGATAGTCATGGTGCTTTCAAGACAACTGGGAACTCTGAAGAAATTAGGTCAAATCATGACGTCAGTGAACTTCAGGTCGGAAAGTTGGAGCTATAGAAAGATTTGGATGACCGTTCAAAACTATTTTCCCCAGTTGGATCTCATTTTTTTCAGAGTTCCTAGTTGTCTTGAACACACTGAAGTCGCAGATTTCAGAGTTCCCAGTTATTTTGAACACAGCATTAGTCTCAGTGGAGGGAGAGCAGCAGAGGGTCTGCCTTTCACGGTCCCTGCTCTCTGCTTTCTTTCCTCCGGTGAGACTGACCAGAGAGAGGGGACAATCTTCCACCTGATGGCGAAACTAGAGTTGCACCGCATCTGCCTCAGGCACAAATGTATGTTGTTCCTATGATCAGAGAAAGTGAAATACTCCTCGATATTAAAATACTCCTTGATATTAATATAGACACTATCGATACACTTGGCTACGAGTTTGTTGATCGACTACAAATGCTTTGAAAATCGACCGGTTGGTGACCACTGAACTAGATCATTTGTTTTCAGGTAGAGTATTTTCAGGTAGAGATACCTCACGAAGAAACTGCTCTCTATGTATCCCCTCTTGATCTCGCATTCTTCTGTCTCTTATGTAGCAGGCGTAAAAGAAACACAGACCAAACAAGTAGCCGCGCAATAGATTATGGTCTCTCTCTGACCGCCCCCTCTCTATGACTTCCCCCCTCTCTATGACTTCCCCCTCTCTCTGACCCCCCCTCTCTCTGACTTCCCCCTCTCTCTGACTTCCCCCTCTCTCTGACTTCCCCCCTCTCTCTGACCGCCCCCTCTGTCTGACCGCCCCCTCTCTCTGACCGCCCCCTCTGTCTGACCGCCCCCTCTCTCTGACCGCCCCCTCTCTCTGACTTCCCCCTCTCTCTGACCGCCCCCTCTCTCTGACCGCCCCCTCTGTCTGACCGCCCCCTCTCTCTGACCGCCCCCTCTGTCTGACCGCCCCCTCTCTCTGACCGCCCCCTCTCTCTGACTTCCCCCTCTCTCTGACCGCCCCCTCTCTCTGACCGCCCCCTCTGTCTGACCGCCCCCTCTCTCTGACCGCCCCCTCTCTCTGACCGCCCCCTCTCTCTGACTTCCCCCTCTCTCTGACCGCCCCCTCTCTATGACTTCCCCCTCTCTCTGACCGCCCCCTCTGTCTGACCGCCCCCTCTCTCTGACCGCCCCCTCTGTCTGACCGCCCCCTCTCTATGACTTCCCCCTCTCTCTGACCGCCCCCTCTCTCTGACTTCCCCCTCTCTCTGACCGCCCCCTCTCTATGACTTCCCCCTCTCTCTGACCGCCCCCTCTCTCTGACCGCCCCCTCTCTCTGACTTCCCCCTCTCTCTGACCGCCCCCTCTGTCTGACCGCCCCCTCTCTCTGACCGCCCCCTCTCTCTGACTTCCCCCTCTCTCTGACTTCCCCCTCTCTCTGACCGCCCCCTCTCTCTGACCGCCCCCTCTGTCTGACCGCCCCCTCTGTCTGACCGCCCCCTCTCTCTGACCGCCCCCTCTCTCTGACTTCCCCCTCTCTCTGACCGCCCCCTCTCTCTGACCTTGTCCTCTCTCTGACCACTCCCTCTTCTCTCGCCATAGGCAAGATGATAATGTGATCTCCTTCAAATCAATGCACACCTTTAACTACCCAACCCAAATCCCCCCCATCTCTCACCGCATCCTCAACCCCTCACCCCCCTCAGAAGCCCCCCCCCCCCCCCCCTGTATTCTAGAACCCTTGGAGATACAACGTTTCTGATGTGGAAATGAGTGGTCAAAATCCAGATGGAACTGGCCAATCAGATTCATCCTTGGCTGAAGAAGAAGAGAGCTCAGCCATTCATGTATGAGATAGGCCTTAGAGATAGCCAATGGGCTTTTCTCTTAAGGAGTTTAAATCAATACATTACATTGACTGTCTGGCTGTCTGACTGACTGAATAACTGAGTGAGTGAGTGAGGGGGCTTTTGAAATTCAGGCAGTTTGAACTTCAGTCTCAGGGCCTTTTAACCTTGAAGAACTAACAGAGGAAGGCCATGAGAGAGCCAGCCATTACACTAGTGGCCCTTTAGCCTTTACTGATCTGTTTCATCTCATAGATCTGGGTTCTTGTCTGTTGGTTGGAGGATATTTTATCCTCGGGCAATGTTAGTGCACTGCACTCTGTCCAAGTGTTAATGTTGAACTCATCGTCTCATCCCAACTCTTCACTAGAGTTTAACTCTGCTTTGTAACACCTGCAATTATCTCGTCGCACACTAACTTATTTTCTTATTTTGCATTCATCGAGAGCCACAACTAAACCAAGCCTTATCTTTGACAGTGCAGAGTGGAGACGCTCACTGTCAGTCTGTTTCTAGCACCCCTGACCTTAGAGGTAGACATACATTAGAGTGCAGGTGAGGTCTAAGGCAAAACTAAAAAGATGGGTTGGGAAAAAAATAGTCCAGAGTGTTAGTGGATAGCTAGACGTTGTCAGTTTGGTATTATTGACCTCTCTGCAGTACTTTACTTGGTTTGGTGAGGTTTGTGTAAATGTCTATCTTCCTCTCTGCAGTACTTTACTTGGTTTGGTGAGGTTTGTGTAAATGTCTATCTTCCTCTCTGCAGTACTTTACTTGGTTTGGTGAGGTTTGTGTAAATGTCTATCTTCCTCTCTGCAGTACTTTACTTGGTTTGGTGAGGTTTGTGTAAATGTCTATCTTCCTCTCTGCAGTACTTTACTTGGTTTGGTGAGGTTTGTGTAAATGTCTATCTTCCTCTCTGCAGTACTTTACTTGGTTTGGTGAGGTTTGTGTAAATGTCTATCTTCCTCTCTGCAGTACTTTACTTGGTTTGGTGAGGTTTGTGTAAATGTCTATCTTCCTCTCTGCAGTACTTTACTTGGTTTGGTGAGGTTTGTGTAAATGTCTATCTTCCTCTCTGCAGTACTTTACTTGGTTTGGTGAGGTTTGTGTAAATGTCTATCTTCCTCTCTGCAGTACTTTACTTGGTTTGGTGAGGTTTGTGTAAATGTCTATCTTCCTCTCTGCAGTACTTTACTTGGTTTGGTGAGGTTTGTGTAAATATCTATCTTCCTCTCTGTGGTACCTTACTCTACTTTGTTTGGTGAGGTTAGGTTTGTGATTCTGCCCTGAACTCTGATACGCACAGAGAAAGGCTACACATCTCCACAGCTACACATCTCCTTCCAACATAATCTGGCCTAGTATGACAGGGTTTTAGTAACCAACCAACCAACTGTCCGTCCCTCTCTCTCTCTCTCTCTCTCTCTCTCTCTCTCTCTCTCTCTCTCTCTCTCTCTCTCTCTCTCTCTCTCTCTCTCTCTCTCTCTCTCTCTCTCTCTCTTTCTCGCTCTTTCCTCTCTCTCACTGTTTTATCAACTTTGAAATACTCTCTTTTAGATGAACCTCATTCATTCCAGACACACACAGGCACTTCCGCGTTAATATATCAGTCTTTATTCACCGTCGGATGAAACTCCACACCCAGTCTGGGCACAGGAGGTGAGGTCTGACAGACACATAGGTGTGGAGCGAGGGATGGAGAAAGACGGTTTGGGTGGAGGGAGGAATGAAGGTGTGGGGGAGGGTGGGAGGGAGGGATGGAGAAAGGTGTGGTGGAGGGAGGGATAGAGGAAGAAGGTGTGGGGGTGGGGGTGGGGTGGGGGTAGGGAGGGAGGGAGAAAGCAGACTGACCCTCTCTGTATGTTAATGCTATCACCATATCTGCCTGCCTGCCTGCCTTCTGCAAAGATTTTCTCACTTTTTCCTTTCATTAGAACTATGCATTATGTATTAACTCTTGCATGTAAATGATAACCATTACCCCCCCCCCCCCCCCCCCCCCCCATTTTCCTATGTTCCCCCAGTACATATATATTGAAGAAAAAGTCAGGTCTGTGTGCATGTGTGCTCGGCATAGATGAGCATATTTCCATGCCCCATCACTGTTCCCTAGGGAGGAACCCAGGTTGAGAACTTTTGCAGGCAGAAGATGAATGGAGGGAGAGGAGATGGGACACACACACACAGTCGCACACATACACACACACACACACACACACATCCTACACACACACAGTCGCACACATACACACACACACACACACACACACACACACACACACACACACACACACACACACACACAAGCACAGTTCTACACACCCGGCATCTGGGCTTGCTGTTGGTTTGTCTTTGTAAGCAAATAGAGAGTTGTAGGGAGCAGCGCCCCAGCGTGAGTGTGTGATTGGTTTATGATGGGGTTGAGAACCCTGACCAACCTCTTCCGAAATTCCCTTTGATTCAGCTCTGTCCTCTGTCCTCTGCTCCCTGTCTGTCTGTCTGTCTGTCTGTCTGTCTGTCTGTCTGTCTGTCTGTCTGTCTGTCTGTCTGTCTGTCTGTCTGTCTGTCTGTCTGTCTGTCTGTCTGTCTGTCTGTCTGTCTGTCTGTCTGTCTGTCTGTCTGTCTGTCTGTCTGTCTGTCTGTCTGTCTGTCTGTATGTCTGTCTGTCTGTCTGTATGTCCACTGCTCCATGTCTGTCTGTCTGTCCTCTGCTCCCTGTCTGTCCTCTTTTCCCTGTCTCTGTCTGTCCTCTGCTCCCTGTCTGTCCTCTTTTCCCTGTCTCTGTCTGTCCTCTGCTCCCTGTCTCTGTCTGTCCTCTGCTCCCTGTCTGTCTGTCTGTCTGCCTGCTCTGGCTTTACACTGTCTGCTTCACAACACCACACATCCATCCATCCTCAGCCTTTTACACTACACTACTCTCCACCGTCAATATAATATCTGGACCAGCAATCTGAGTTGTTGTTGTAGTGAAGTAGTTTCACCCAGGCTTCTGTCTGTCTGTTTGGCAGACAAGATGAGATATATGTGTGTGTGTGTGTGTGTGTGTGTGAGTGTGATTTAAATACCCCCAAGGAGCACACACACACACACACACACACACACACACACACACACACACACACACACACACACACACACACACACACACACACACACACACACACACACACACACACACACACACACACACACACACACACACACACACACACACACACACACACACACACACACTATCTCCATCAGATAAGTCATCAGCATCAGCTCAATACAGCACTGGCAGTTACAGTTCCTATTGATCAGAAAAGCTCACCTCAGATTGTGTCTTGCTCTAGTCGTCTGTCATGTACACTATAAATACAAAAGTATGTGGACACCCCTTCAAATTAGTGGATTCGGCTATTTTAGCAACACCCGTTGCTGACAGGTGTATAAAATTGAGCACACAGCCATTCAATCTCCATAGACAAACATTGGCAGTAGAATGGCCTTACTGAAGAGCTCAGTGACTTTTAACGTGGCACCGTCATAGGATGCCATCTTTCCAACAAGTCAGTTTGTAAAATGTATGTCCTGCTAGAGCTGTCCCCAGTCAACAGTAAGTTATGTTATTGTGAAGTGTAAACATCTAGGAGCAGGCCAGACAAGTGGTAGGCCACACAAGCTCACAGAGCGGGACTGCCGAGTGCTGAAGCGTGTAAAAATCGTCTGTCCTCGGTTGCAACACTCATTACCGAGTTCCAAACTGCCTCTGGAAGCAACATCAGCACAAGAACTGTTCGTCGGGAGCTTCATGAAATGGGTTTCCATGGCCGAGCAGCCGCACACAAGCCTAAGATCACCATGCGCAATGCCAAGTGTCGGCTGGAGTGGTGTAAAGCTTGCCGCCTTTGGACTCTGGAGCGGTGGAAACGCGTTCTCTGGCAGTCACCATCTGGCAGTCCGACGGACTAACCTGAGTTTGGCGGATGCCAGGAGAACGCTACCTGCCCCAATGCATGGTGCCAACTGTAAGGTTTGGTGGAGGAGGAATAATGGTCTGGGGCTGTTTTTCATGGTTCGGGCTAGGCCCCTTAGTTCCAGTGAAGGGAAATCTTAACGCGACAGCATACAATGATATTCTAGACGATTCTGTGCTTTCAACTTTGTGGCAACAGTTTGGTTAAGGCCCTTTCCTGTTTCAGCATTACCCGTGCACAAAGCGAGATCCATACAGAAATGGTTTGTAAAGATCGGTGTGGAAGAATTTGACTGGCCTGCACAGAGCCCTGACCTCAACCCCATTGAACACCTTTGGGATGAATTGGAACGCCGACTGCGAGCCAGGCCTAATCGCCCAAAATCAGTGCCCGACCTCACTAATACTCTTGTGGCTGAATGGAAGCAAGTCCCTGCAGCAATGTTCCAACATCTGGAGGAAAGGTCGCCATAGGCAGACCTGGCTATCAAGAGAAGACAGGATATGTGCCCACTGTCCACAAAATGAGGTGGAAACTGAGCTGCACTTCCTAACCTCCTGACAAATGTATGACCACATTAGAGACTCATATTTTCCCACAGATCACACAGACCCACAAAGAATTTGAAAACAAATCAAACATCTATAAGTTCCAATATCTGTTACATGCTGACTAGACCGGGCTCACGCGTATATCTGTTACATGCTGACTAGACCGGGCTCACGCGTATATCTGTTACATGCTGACTAGACCGGGCTCACACGTATATCTGTTACATGCTGACTAGACCGGGTCACGCGTATATCTGTTACATGCTGACTAGACCGGGCTCATGCGTATATCTGTTACATGCTGACTAGACCGGGTCACGCGTATATCTGTTACATGCTGACTAGACCGGGCTCATGCGTATATCTGTTACATGCTGACTAGACCGGGTCACGCGTATATCTGTTACATGCTGACTAGACCGGGTCACGCGTATATCTGTTACATGCTGACTAGACCGGGCTCACGCGTATATCTGTTACATGCTGACTAGACCGGGCTCACACGTATATCTGTTACATGCTGACTAGACCGGGCTCACACGTATATCTGTTACATGCTGACTAGACCGGGTCACGCGTATATCTGTTACATGCTGACTAGACCGGGTCACGCGTATATCTGTTACATGCTGACTAGACCGGGCTCACGGGTATATCTGTTACATGCTGACTAGACCGGGTCACGCGTGCGTCCGCATGCGCCATTGTGCACATGTTCATTTTTTAAAAGTCCATCCACACCAGACGCGATCAGGACACGCAAGTTGAAATATCAAAACGAACTCTGAACCAACTATATTAATTTAGGGACAGGTCAAAAAGCATTAAACATTCATGGCCATTTAGCTAGCTAGCTTTCTGTTGCTAGCTAATTTGTCCTGGGGTTGTTATTTTACCTGAAATTCACAAGGTCCTTTTTTTCTTAACACCAGGTAACTCTAACTGTAAATCGCCATATTGGCATTGTTGCATCATCAGTAGGAGAGTTTTGAAATTCCTGAAGTTACTGAGACCATGACCTGTGCGTACATTAATGAACATAATTTGCTGGTGTAAAACCATATATGAAAACATTATACATATTTTGAAAGCTGAGAAACAGCCCTTTCAAATGATCTGATATGCAATAGCACTGAATCAATCAAATGGTAATCAGTCAAGAAAAAACACCTGTAAAAATGTGTGTCTTATGCTTTTCCCCCAAACAACTGCCATTTACACAACTTCCTAATAACTTAGAGCTTATTGAGTCTTATATATTTTGTAAGGATTGATCATCTGAAATGAGAATAGTAATACCTTGTACTGTGAATGAGTTACAGCCGAATGTTGTGTGATCAGACACTTTCTTATATGGATAGTATATTAAGCATATACAGTGCATTCGGAAAGTATTCAGACCCCTTGACTTTTTCCACATTTTGTTACGATACAGCCTTATTCTAAAATGGATTTACAAAAAAATCCTCATCAATCTACACACAATACCCCATAATGACAAAGCGAAAACAGGTTTTTAGAAAAAACAGAAATACCTTATTTACATAAGTATTCAGACCCTTTTCTATGAGAATTGAAATTGAGCTCAGGTGCATCCTGTTTCCATTGATCATCCTTGAGATGTTTACAACTTGATTTGAGTCCACCTGTGGTAAATTCAATTGATTGGACATGATTTGGAAAGCCACACACCTGTCTATATAAGGTCCCACTGTTGACAGTTCATATCGGAGCAAAAACCAAGCCATGAGGTCAAAGGAATTGTCCGTAGAGCTCCGAGACAGGATTGTGTCGAGACACAGATCTGGGGAAGGGTACCAAAACATTTCTGCAGCATTGAAGGTCCCCAAGAACACAGTGGCCTCCATCATTCTTAAATGGAAGAAGTTTGGAACCAACAAGATTATTCCTAGAGCTGGCCCCTGGCCAAACTGAGCAATCGAGGGAGAAGGGCCTTGGTCAGAGAGGTGACCAAGAACCTGATGGTCACTCTGACAGAGCTCCAGAGTTCCTCTGTGGAGATGGGAAAACCTTCCAGAAGGACAACCATCTCTGCAGCACTCCACCAATCAGGCCTTTATGGTAGAGTGGCTAGACGGAAGCCACTCCTCAGTAAAAGGCACATGACAGCCCTCTTGGAGTTTGCCAAAAGGCACCTAAAGGACTCTCAGACCATGAGAAACAAGATTATCTGGTCTGATGAAACCAAGATTGAACTCTTTGGCCTGAATGCCAAGCTTCACGTCTAGAAGAAACCTGACACCATCCCTACGGTGAAGCATGGTGGTGGCAGCATCATGCTGTGGGGATGTTTTTCAGCGGCAGGGACTGGGAGATTAGTCAGGATCGAGGGGAAAGATGAACGAAACAAAGTACAGAGAGATCCTTGATGAAAACCTGCTCCAGAGCGCTCAGGACCGCAGACTGGGGTGAAGGTTCACCTTCCAACAGGACAACGATCCTAAGCACACAGCCAAGACTACGCAGGAGTGGCTTCGGGACAAGTCTCTGAATGTCCCAGAGTGGCCCAGCCAGAGCCCGGACATGTAAAGGCTTGGTCCAATGTTTCATGAGCTGAAATAAAAGATCCCAGAAATGTTCCATACGCACAAAAATCGTATTTCTCTCTAATTTTGTGCACAAATTTGTTTACATCCCTGTTAGTGAACATTTCTCCTTTGCCAAGATAATCCATTCACCTGACAGGTGTGGCATATCAAGAAGCTGATTAAACAGCATGATCATTACACAGGTGCACCTTGTGCTGATGACAATAAAATGCCACTCTAAATTGTGCAGTTTTGTCAAACAACACAATGCCACAGATGTCTCAAGTGGCATGGTGACTGCCGGAATGTCCACCAAAACGTTGTTTTAGAGAATTTGGCAGTACATCCAACCAGCCTCACAACCACAGACCATATGTATGGCGTTGTGTGGGAGAGCGGTTTGCTGATGTCAACGTTGTGAACAGGATGCCCCATGGTGGCGGTGTGGTTATGGTATGGGCAGGCATAAGCTACGGACAACGAACACAGTTGCATTTTATTGATGGTGAGGACCATTTTTTCCCCAAGGTGTCTGTGACCAACAGATGTATGTCTGTATACCCAGTCATGTGAAATCAATAGATTGAGGTCTAATAATTTGTTTTCAATTGACTGATTTCCTTATATGAACCTTGACTTAGTAAAATCTTTGAAATGGTTGAATGCTGTGTTTATGTTTTTGTTCAGTATAGTTAGGGCAGAGATCTGTATTTAATGACGAGATATTAATGTCTCCGCCCTGACAATGGGAGTCGCTGTCCCAAAGGCGGGAAGGCAGGCCTGCATAATAAGCCCATAGAAATGCATTGGGCTTATTGTGGACAGATTTTGGCGAGAGATAACCCTCTCACTTCGCCTCTTCCTCTATGGTTAGCGTAGGAGTGGACAGCTTTGTTTTCTTGGTTGCCTAGCAGCATCCAGGACATTCCTTGTTGTAAAGTCCAGTAAGACAATCTGTATAGTAGAGAATCTGGGCCTAGTTACTGTTGCTAGGCCTATTTACTGTTGTTTGGCCTAGTTACTGTTGCTAGGCCTGAAAGTACCTTGTCTTGGACATTATGTCCCTGCTATATAACAGCTCCAAGAGAATGAGAAGTCAACTTTAACATGGATGGTTTTAATAGGCTTGGCTATGGGGGAAAGTTGGAACATACATCAGAAACATTATTTATATAGTAGGGGTCTTGTAGTTGGTAGAGGACACACACACACACACACACACACACACACACACACACACACACACACACACACACACACACACACACACACACACACACACACACACACACACACACACACACACACACACACACACACACACACACACACACACACACACACACACACACACACACACACACACACACACAGGGCTCATGTAAAATGCTTGCCAAAGCCTTTGTAATAGCACTGCTAAACAGACTTGATAGGAGCATTTGACATTGTGTTTTAGTACCTAGTGAAATATAACCTAGTCTCAAGAGCTCTGTTTTTCTGTCCTGTACTTTCTTCACCTGTCGGCAGTCGTTACCTAAAGGCTGTAATGATAATGAATAATCTATACAGTGCATTCGGAAAGTATTCAGACCCCTTGACTTTTTCCACATTTTGTTAGGTTACAGCCTTATTCTAAAATTGATTAATAAAAAATGTTCCTCATCAATCTACACACAATACCCCATATTGACTAAGAAAAAAAAGTTTTTTAGAAATGTTTGCAAATGTATAAATAAAAAAAAACTGAAATATCACATTTACATAAGTATTCAGATCCTTTACTCAGTACTTTGTAGAAGCACCTTTGGCAGCGATTACAGCCTCGAGTCTTCTTGGGTATGACGCTACAAGCTTGGCACACCTGTATTTGGGGAGTTTCTCCCATTCTTCTCTGCTGATACTCTCAAGCTCTGTCAGGTTGGATGGAGACCGTCGCTGCACAGCTATTTTCAGGTCTCTCCAGAGATGAAGAGAAACAGGGTTCTAGTCCGGGCTCCGGCTGAGCCACTCAAGAACCTTCAGAGACTTGTCCTGAAGCCACTCCTGCGTTGTCTTGGCTGTGTGCTTAGGGTCGTTGTCCTGTTGGAAGGTGAACCTTCACCCAAGTCTGAGGTCCTGAGCGCTCTAGAGCAGGTTTTCATCAAGGATCTCTCTGTACTTTGCTCCGTTCATCTTTCCATTTATCCTGACTAGTCTCCCAGTCCCTGCCGCTGAAAAACATCCCCACATCATGATGCTGCCACCACCATACTTCAACGTAGGGATGGTGCCAGGTTTCTTCCAGATGTGACGCTTGGCATTCAAGCCAAAGAGTTTAATATTGGTTTCGTCAGACCAGAGAATCTTGTTTCTCATGTTCTGAGAGTCCTTTAGGTGCCTTTTGGCAAACTCCAAGAGGGCTGTCATGTGCCTTTTACTGAGGAGTGGCTTCCGTCTGGCCCCTCTACCATAAAGGCCTGATTGGTGGAGTGCTGTAGAGATGGTTGACCTTCTGGAAGAATATAAAATCTCCACAGAGGAACTCTGGAGCTCTGTCAGAGTGACCATCGGGTTCTTGGTCACCTCCCTGACCAATGCCCTTCTCCCCCGATTGCTCAGTTTGGCCGGGTGGCCAGCTCTGGGAAGAGTCTTGGTGGTTCCAAACTTCTTCCGTTTAAGAATGATGGAGGCCACTATGTTCTTGGGGACCTTCAATGCTGCAGAAATGTTTTGGTACCCTCCTCCCCAGATCTGTGCCTCGACACAATCCTGTCTCGGAGCTCTACGGACAATTCCTTCGACCTCATGGCTTGGTTTCTGCTCTGACATGCACTGTCAGCTATGGGACCTTATACAGACAGGTGTGTGGCTTTCCAAATCATGTCCAATCAATTGAATTTACCACAGGTGGACTCCAATCAAGTTGTAGGATGAACAATGGAAACAGGATGCACCTGAGCTCAATTTCGAGCCTCATAGCAAAGGGTCTGATTAATTATGTAAATAAGGTATTTATATTTATGTAGTTTTTTAAATTTGCAAACATTTCTAAAAACCTGTTTTCGCTTTGTCATTATGGGTTATTGTGTGTAGATTGCTGAGGAAAAAAATAATGTAATTAATTTTAGAAGAAGGCTGTAACGTATCAAAATGTGGAAAAAGTCAAGTCTGAATACTTTCCGAATGCAGTGTATCACTTCTGATAAAAGGGTTTTCTAAATAGCCATTATTTTGTATTTTTATTCCAAAGTCTTTGGACTCATTTAAACAAGTCAAAATTCACAAGGCAGCAGGGCCAGACGGAATACAAGGATGTGTACTCCGAGCATGCGCTGACCAACTGGCAAGTGTTTTCACTGACATTTTCAACCTGTCCCTGACTAAGTCTGTAATACCAACATGTTTCAAGCAGACCACCATAGTCCCTGTGCCCAAGAACACTAAGGTAACCTGCCTAAATGACTACTGACCCGTAGCACTCACGTCTGTAGCCATGAAGTGCTTTGAAAGGCTGGTCATGGCTCAAATCAACACCATTATCCCAGAAACCCTAGACCCACTCCAATTTGCATACTGCCCCAACAGATCCACAGATTATGCAATCTCTATTGTACTCCACACTGCCCTTTCCCACCTGGACAAAAGGAACACTAATGTGAGAATGCTATTCATTGACTACAGCTCAGCGTTCAACACCATAGTGCCCTCCAAGCTCATCACTAAGCTAAGGACCCTAGGACTAAACACCTCCCTCTGCGTCGTGGACTTCCTGATGGGCCGCCCCCAGGTGGTAAGGGTAGGTAACAACATATCTGCCACGCTGATCCTCAACATGGGGGCCCCTCAGGGGTGCCTGCTCAGTCCCCTCCTGTAGTCCCTGTTCACCCATGACTGCATGGCCAAGCACGACTCCAACACCTTTGTTAAGTTTGCCGACGACACAACAGTGGTAGGCCTGATCACCGACAACGATGAGACAGCTTTTAGGGAGGAGGTCAGAGACCTGGCTGTGTGGTTTCAGGATAACAACCTCTCCCTCAACGTGACCAAGACAAAGGAGATGATTGTGGACTACAGGAAAAGGAGGGCCGAGCACGCCCCCATTCTCATCGACGGGGCTGTAGTGGAGCAGGTTGAGAACTTCAAGTTCCTTGGGGTCCACATCACCAACAAACTATCATGGTCCAAACACACCAAGACAGTCGTGAAGAGGGCACGACAAAGCCTATTCCCCCTCAGGAGACTGAAAAGATTTGGCATGGGTCCTCAGATCCTCAAAAAGGTTGTACAGCTGCACCATCGAGAGCATCCTGACTGGTTGCGTCACTGCCTGTTATGGCAACTGCTCGGCCTCCGACTGCAAGGCACTACAGAGGGTAGTGCGTACGGCCCAGTACATCACTGGGGCCAAGCTTCCTGCCATCCAGGACCTCTGTACCAGGCGGTTTCAGAGGAAGGCCCTAAAAATTGCCAAAGACTCCAGCCACCCTAGTCATAGACTGTTCTCTCTGCTACCGCACGGCAAGCGGTACCGGAGCGCCAAGTCTAGGTCCAAAAGGCTTCTTAACAGCTTCTACCCCCAAGCCATAAGACTCCTGAATATCTAATCAAATGGCTACCCGGACTATTTGCATTGTCCCCCCAACCCCCTCTTTTTACGCTGCTGCTACTCTCTGTTTATTATCCTCTACCCGCATATACATAGTACCTCAATTATCTCGACTAACCTGTGCCCCCGCACATTGACTCTGTACCGGTACCATCTGTAAATAGCCTCGCTATTGTTATTTCACTGCTGCTCTTTAATTATTTGTTATTTTGTTATTTTTCTTATTATTTTTTACTTCACACTTATTTTACTTAACTGCATTGTTGGTTAAGGGCTTGTAAGTAAGCATTTCACTGGAAGGTCTACACATGTTGTACTCGGAACATGTGACAAATACAATTTGATTTGATTTGATTTAGTGTTTGCCCATGTCTCTCTATGCCTCTCTCTCTGCCTCCATGGACCATACATCACTGTCTAGGAGCTAAACTGTAGCTGGGCTGGGCTTCTTTAAACCTGCCATCGAGGGGTCCTGGACAGTTGACGTTTTATGGATATTACTCTGTTCTCTCTTCTTACTTTATTCTCTGGCTTCGAGGAAACCATGCTGTTATTGGCCCCCACAGGTCTCAATGACCTCCACTGATATCACACTCACTGACTGTGTGTGTGTGTGTCAAACACATGCAATTAACAATGATTGCAATCAACAGAACAAGTCCATAGTGTATCCGGCCAGCATTAAGGTATGTTATTATTTCCAGCATTGTTATCTGTAATGACTGTTACTCTGTTACACTACCACCACCACCACTACCACCACCACCACCACCACTACCATCACTACCATCACTACCATCACCCCAATCACCACCACCACTACCATCACCAGCACCACTACCACCACCACAACCACCACTACCATCACCACCACCACTACCATCACTACCACCACTACCATTACCACTACCACCTCCATCACCACCACCACTACCACCACCACCACCACCACTACTATCACTACCATTACCACCATCACCACCACTACCATCACCACCACCACTACCATCACCACCACTACCATCACCACCACCACTACCATCAATACCATCACCACCACCACTACCACCACTACCATCACCACCACTACCACTACCACCACCACCACTACCACCACTACCACCACCACCACCACCACCACCACTACCATCACCACCACCACTACCATCACCACCACCACTACCATCACCACCACCATTACCACTACCACCACCACCACTACCATCACCACTACCATCACCACCACCACTACCATCACCACCACCACTACCATCACCACCACTACCATCACCACCACCACTACCATCACTACCATCACCACCACCACTATCACCACTACCATCACCACCACCACCACTACCATCACCACCACCACTACCATCACCACCACCATTACCACTACCACCACTACCACTACCACCACCACCATCACCACCACCACTACCACCACCACCACCACCACTACCATCACCACTACCATCACCACCACCATTACCACTACCACCACCATCACCACCACCACTACCACCACCACCACCACTACCATCACCACTACCACCACCACTACCATCACCATCACCACCACCACTACCATCAACACCATCACCACTACCATCACCAATACCACCACCATCACCAATACCACCACCACCACCACTACCATCACTACCATCACCACTACCATCACCAATACCACCACCACCACCACTACCATCACCACCATCACCAATACCACCACACCATCACCAGCACCACCTGCACCATCACACCCACCATCACACCCAGTGTAAACAGTGGGTTTTGATATAGATTTACTTCACCATAATGTGCAGGGTAAACAGTGGGTTTTGATATAGATTTACTTCATCATAATGTGCAGGGTAAACAGTGGGTTTTGATATAGATTTACTTCATCATAATGTGCAGGGTAAACAGTGGGTTTTGATATAGATTTACTTCATCATAATGTGCAGGGTAAACAGTGGGTTGTGTCGATAAAGAGTCTTAAATGCTATTTGTTTTCTGCTCTTTAGTCAATAAATATATTCTACACTACAGGGAGCGGCTTTGTCTTTGAATGTAGCGTGGGTGTGTGTGTGTGTGTGTGTTTGTTTGTTAATGGGCAGTAGACTTGATCATTGAAACACAGCAGGCCAACCACAGCACTCCTTGATCTCATTTCTTTCCCTCTCCATCTGTGTCTCTCTCTCTCCCCTATCTCTCTCTCTCCCCCTCTCTCTCTCCCCTCTCTCCCCCCTCTCTCTCACTCTGTCCTCGCTACGTTATACTTTTCCTCCCCGCCACAGTCATAATGTAAAACAAATTTGAACAAAGCCTGGTGAAATTGAAAAAGCCTCTATCCTGCATCACTCTGGAATTAGTTTATTAGCATCTTAAAGGCGGCACAAAATAGACTTATAAACCCATTTTCAGGGGGAAATGACTTTTTAAGAAAAGATACATTGTACACATTTGGGGATGATAAGTCGGATGACACAAAGGGGAACCTTCGAGGCAGGAACTGAGTTTTATCAGAGGGAATTGAGGTGTAGTGGGGTGTTTGTTGCCGTCTCACACATTTGTTTCCCTAAGAAAACAAATCAGGCTGAGAATAAACACATCTTTATCTGTGTGCTCTGGTTGGGTGTGTGTGTGTGTGGGAAAGTGTGGGTGTGCGCCCTAAATCATTGGTCTTTTACTCGGTGTAAATGAACACTTACCAGGGTCATTTAATATATCTCTATTTTGCTGTAGGCTTGGACAGATTCTGTGTTTGTGTGTATGGGTCTTTCTTATAAACTAGGGTACCAGTGAGGATTTCCTACACTGAACAACTTGTTACAGCTGTTGATAAGTCATATACATTTTTTTTCTTCATGTCATTACATTAAGATATAAGGCAGGATCATAGCTATATTCAATAGAATTCACGAGTTGATTTAAAACCTTTGTTTAACGTTTTATCATGGTTGGTGTCTTGACTGACTTGTCCAAAATTGTGTGACATAAAACATTACTTTTCTATCCTTTCATTTATGGCAGTGTAAGTTGTCGTAATATCATATATTAAGCATTAATCAGTTAAATTAGACATTGAAGTTTTTTTGTATAGAGATCTCAGAAATGCAGTGTAACTACACTACATAACATTTTGTGTCTCCTTATGTTACATGGTGAAAACTGTTTTCATGGGCACACAAATCCAAAATAATAAATGCTATTGAAAAATGTAATGCTTCTAACCAAAAGAGTCACCTTACATTGATACTTAAAACCTAAATCAATACTGTCATTAATGTGGTTGTTCAATAATTATGCATAATACTTGATGGATGAGCATTTGGTGTTGAGCTGTTTAATTATGCCCTGATATTTTCACACATCTTCATCTGATCCAGGAAGGAATTTTCCGAATGACAGCCAAGTGACGAACAGCTGTTGTGATAGCAGGTAATGCAACAACAGCTCAAATGCTGAAAAAATGGTGTTCGCAAGGAATGTCCAGAATATTTAGGTGTCTCATTCATTATGCTGGTGAAGACAGTTGTGCCTGGATCCACGTTGGATCTAATATCCCTAGCGAATTGATGTTGATCATCTGTTGTTTTCTGCTTGATTTACAGCAGGGTCTTGTTAGATTTAACAGAGAACGCATCAAGTTAATGAGTTCATGTTTTCATATGTTTTTGTTTTTGTCTACTGTGTGCAATTGTGTAGGATAGACTATTGTGCAACACCCAATGCTCTTCCTATGAATTATTCTGGATATAATGGAAACAAATGACATAGCCTAGAGGGCTTATTCACAATATGATCTGGTAATGAAATAACATGACAAGTACATTTTGTTTTCCATGTTACACCTGCAATTTGAATATTGAAGTAGCCTACTTGAAATTGGTGCTCAGAAATTCAAGTACGAGAATAGGCCTACCTTCAAAATCAGACATTTCCTCAATTTGGTGCTCGAAAAGTCCTTGTAATTATTGTAGCCGATTTATAAGTTATCCTGCTCCCTTATTATCATCCTTGATTTCATTTTTGTTCAGTTTTTGTGAGAAATGGCCACTTTCGTTTGTTTCCACGTACAGTTATGAGGACGACAACATCTAATGTTGGCTTCAACTTGGCTTTCCATACAAATCCTTCCATTAAATAAGGAACCTGGTTTTTGGTCACTTTCTCATTATAAAAACCACAATGGTGAGATTAATGCTACCACTATTCATGGATTTATTATGCGTGCCTGCGTCGGCCACCTAGGCCACAGAAAAATCACCATGCCAATGTCCACATTATTCTCACATATTTTAGAATGTAATAATAATTAGAATATCAAGGCCTAAAAAATACATTATTCTTAAAGTGGTAATGGCCTAATTTTTATTTTACACGTTTAGCTTTTTTTTAACAATATAAATTATACAATTGTATAACATTGAGGTCCTTGAAAATTACAATGAAGAGCTTGAAAAACTCCCTGAAAGACCTTGAATTTGACTTGCTGATGTGTGTATGAGCTCTGCTTAAAGGATGTATAGTCCTAGGCCTATGTTGTTGTATAGGTGGAGTTATGGGCTAATTGGGATGTTTATTCCTCTATGTACACATGTGTAACTGCATAAAAATCATTTACATTTTTGTTTCAAACCATTTTGAAATTTAGATCCCAATGTCACACATTGGCCCCATTATTTCTAGAAAGACCCGTATGTGTGTGTGATGGTGTGTGGCTAGGCTTACGTGTGTGTGTTCTGTATGTTCATTAGAACAGTGAACAGGTGAGGGGATGATGTCTGTGTGTAAAGGTGTGTGTGTGTGTGTGTGTGTGTGTGTGTGTCAAGTAACTGTTTTAGTAAAGGAGAGGGATCGGAAGAGTGAGAGAAGAAAGGATGTCAGTTGAGATAGAGAGAGGATAAGGTTGAAGGATGGGTATTTATTGTCTATTCTAAACCTCACCCATCTCACTTAAAATGATGACTGTGTCTGTCTGTTTGAGAAGTGGGAGAGAAAGTGCCCTTCCGTAATCGTTGGGGTTCCACAGTGCCACAGTTAGTAGAGCGACAGGCCTCACATACAGAGGTACCTACCCATGTTTTGAGAGAGACATTGGTGGGGGTTGAAGGTGACAGGACATGCATACAGAGAGACTTAGTAATGTGTTTACTGTCTTTGATCAACACTAACACATTGAGCTACTGAGAGATGTGTATGATGTCCCAACACGAGAGAGAGACAACGTGCAGGGAACATACAGTGGGGAAAAAAAGTATTTAGTCAGCCACCAACTGTGCAAGTTCTCCCACTTAAAAAGATGAGAGAGGCCTGTCATTTTCATCATAGGTACACGTCAACTATGACAGACAAAATGAGAAAAAAACATTATAGGATTTTTAATGAATTTATTTGCAAATTATGGTGGAAAATAAGTATTTGGTCAATAACAAAAGTTTCTCAATACTTTGTTATATACCCTTTGTTGGCAATGACACAGGTCAAACGTTTTCTGTAAGTCTTCACAAGGTTTTCACACACTGTTGCTGGTATTTTGGCCCATTCCTCCATGCAGATCTCCTCTAGAGCAGTGATGTTTTGGGGCTGTCGCTGGGCAACACGGACTTTCAACTCCCTCCAAAGATTTTCTATGGGGTTGAGATCTGGAGACTGGCTAGGCCACTCCAGGACCTTGAAATGCTTCTTACGAAGCCACTCCTTCGTTGCCCGGGCGATGTGTTTGGGATCATTGTCATGCTGAAAGACCCAGCCACGTTTCATCTTCAATGCCCTTGCTGATGGAAGGAGGTTTTCACTCAAAATCTCACGATACATGGCCCCATTCATTCTTTCCTTTACACGGATCAGTCGTCCTGGTCCCTTTGCAGAAAAACAGCCCCAAAGCTTGATGTTTCCACCCCCATGCTTCACAGTAGGTATGGTGTTCTTTGGATGCAACTCAGCATTCTTTGTCCTTCAAACACGACGAGTTGAGTTTTTACCAAAAAGTTATATTTTGGTTTCATCTGACCATATGACATTCTCCCAATCCTCTTCTGGATCATCCAAATGCACTCTAGCAAACTTCAGACAGGCCTGGACATGTACTGGCTTAAGCAGGGGGACACGTCTGGCACTGCAGGATTTGAGTCCCTGGCGGCGTAGTGTGTTACTGATGGTAGGCTTTGTTACTTTGGTCCCAGCTCTCTGCAGGTCATTCACAAGGTCCCCCCGTGTGGTTCTGGGATTTTTGCTCACCGTTCTTGTGATCATTTTGACCCCACGGGGTGAGATCTTGCGTGGAGCCCCAGATCGAGGGAGATTATCAGTGGTCTTGTATGTCTTCCATTTCCTAATAATTGCTCCCACAGTTGATTTCTTCAAACCAAGCTGCTTACCTATTGCAGATTCAGTCTTCCCAGCCTGGTGCAGGTCTACAATTTTGTTTCTGGTGTCCTTTGACAGCTCTTTGGTCTTGGCCATATTGGAGTTTGGAGTGTGACTGTTTGAGGTTGTGGACAGGTGTCTTTTATACTGATAACAAGTTCAAACAGGTGCCATTAATACAGGTAACGAGTGGAGGACAGAGGAGCCTCTTAAAGAAGAAGTTACAGGTCTGTGAGAGCCAGAAATCTTGCTTGTTTGTAGGTGACCAAATACTTATTTTCCACCATAATTTGCAAATAAATTCATTAAAAATCCTACAATGTGATTTTCTGGATTTTTTTTCTCAATTTGTCTGTCATAGTTGACGTGTACCTATGATGAAAATTACAGGCCTCTCTCATCTTTTTAAGTGGGAGAATTTTCACAATTGGTGGCTGACTAAATACTTTTTTTCCCCCACTGTATCTCTGAACGACAGAGATGGATGGACAGACAGACAGAAAGACACAGACAGACATGTACGTGTATGTGTGCTTGCGCACCCACTTCTTCCAAGCGCAGAAGCTCCAACATCCCTGTCTCTATTGGCCAGCTTTCAGCCTGACCTTTTAGACAGTGCCAATTGTATTACAGTGAATGAAACAGCAGTATGCCCATATTACAAGATAATACCATGTATTTTACACATCAGGATGACTTACTGAAGATGTCCTTTAATGAGTTCCTCATATTGTCATGTCTAACCTCCAATTTAAGGCTGGCACAATTACCATATAATGGTGCAACTGACGATTATGGATGAAGACTGTCATGAAAATAAAACAGAGAGCCTGAGAACAATTAGCCCCACTCTCAATGCTGGGGAGACCAACGTGTGTGTGTGAGTTAGAGTAAGCGTATGTGTGTGTTTGTTCAGTTAGTCTTGATGTGCAAAGCCCGTCTTACGGTTAGCTAGCGTGGGACTTTGATTACCACTAAAGCCCTTTTATAGACTCCAGCAGAGAGTCAGCAGAGGATTCACACACAGTACAATACTATACCATACCATACCATACAATACAAGCCCTATTTGTACCCCTCTCCCCCCTCCTCATTTAGTGGTCCAGTCTGTCGGTCTGTCGGTCGGTCGGACGGTCGAATGCTAGCCTACACTGTTTGTGTGGAGAATGGACATGCTGATTGAGGCTTCCATAATGAGCAGTCATCTTCCATCCCAAACCTGAATGCTATTGAGGAAAGGATTAGACAGACAGTGATGTCATTGTGTACATGTCCAGATAAGATTATTCGGGAAGTCTATGGGCTCTGGGAGCCAAATGGAACAGAACTGTGAATGAGAGAGAACTCAATGGAAATGGACCAGTTGGCTCCTATCTGTACTTCCTGGTTTCCACAGTGACATCATCTGTGTGATGTTGTGCTGTCTGTCTACTCTGACGAAGTCTACTGTGAGGAGTGACTGAGGAGTTATCCAACTGTTCTAGCAACAGCTCCTCAGTCAATACCTCCTACGGCTACAATAGGTACCTACTTACTGCTAGAGAAGTCATTTTTCACCTTTGCGTGTGTTTGTCTGCCTGTGTGTGTGTGTGTGTGTGTGTGTGTTTCAGTTTGAGTATTTTCTCTGGCCCTATTGAAACGTAACAGATTGAATAGTTCCCAGAGATGTCATAGCCAGACAGTGGTGGAATTAGTTTTCCTGACTCAACCAGGCCTGATAAAACCGTGTGCCAGCCTTTTCTCTGGGCTCTGTCTCTCTGTGTCCCTCCCTGACACTCACTCACTCCCTGGGCTTGAGTGCTTAAACCACTGCACCCAGGGCCAACAGATGGACGATCTGATTGGCTGTTATGGTCTGTTTACTTCCTGTTTATCAGCATGTCAGATGTGATCAAGTTTGTTGTGCTTAGTGTGATGTCATGGATCCTCCTGAGGAAAAAGATGGATGAGAAAAGTTTAGAGCCAACGGTATGTTTAGACTCTTAGATTAGACATCTAAATGCTGTCAAGTTGTTACCCCTCCATACACACACATGTTCTCTCTCTCTCTCCGTCTCTCGCTCTCTCCCTCTCACTCTCACTGTCTCTTCATTACTCGCTCACTCTCTCTCTCGTGCTCTCTCTCTCCCTCTCACTGTCTCTCCATCTCTCCCTCTCTCTCCATCCATCTCTCTATCTTTGTCTCTCTCTCCCTCTCTCTCTCTCTCCCCCGCCCCCTCCCGTCTGTCTCTCTCAAGGGAAGAGGTGGTTTCTGCTTTAGTGTGTGTGTCTGTCTGTCTGTGTGTGTGTGTGTTTGTGTGTGTGTGCATGTGTCTCTGTGTCTGTGAGTCCAGCAGGTCCAGACTTTCACTGAGGTACTGTATCTCATGATAGAGTGCTAGAGGCCCATTTTAGGCCTGGGGCTTGCTTTAGGATGCAAGCCCACCCTGGGGCTGACACGATGGGTGAAGTCACTATCTGTGATACCCCTAGTCCCACCATACAGTATCAGGCAAATGCTAAAACTATGTTTGTCTTGGAAACAATCAAATGTCTGTGCAACTATTCTCACTGGCCCTCGGATCTAGCCAAAACTCAATATGAGATTTAATTTTTTTTTTTTAAAGAAACAATTAAACCAAACTATGAAAGAGTGGCACAGTACTGAGCCCTCTTTAGATGAGTTGATTAATGAGCAACAGCTTCATGTGGAGAACAGAATGGATCACTCACTAGGGAGCACATTCCCAAATACCCGTACTAGCGTTCTAAATAGTAGGCATTTTGGGTAATTGAGTATGCTTTAAAAGGATGTCATACTCATTTTGGCTTTTCATCTAGTAGAATTTGCTGCACACTATTGAGCAAGATAATCGTTTTTCGAGACCCACGTGTGTCTGACAACAGCTGATAATCAGCTGAGGGGACGCGATGTACCAAAATATACGAATTTGCTCATTAGATGACGTGTTCTCAGTAGGATGAGCCTAGTATGTTGATATTTGTTGCATACTGCATTCATTTCTACTAAACAGTACGTTCTATATAGTATGTAGTACGATTAGTACACACTATGCAGTTTAATAAGCAAGACAGATTTCGGACTTGGACACACACACATACACAAACAGAATGGATCGCTCACCAGGGACTACATTCCAAAAATGTTCCCCTTGACTCTCATGTCTCCTTGGTATGAACACACACACACACACACACACACACACACACACACACACACACACACACACACACACACGCACACACACACACACACACACACACACACACACACACACACACACACACACACACACACACACACACACACACACACACACACACACACACACGCACACACACACACACACACACACACAGGTGGTGTAGGGTTCCATGCTGAGTGGATTTGTAGAGACATCAAACCGAGATGGCAGATTGAGAGCCAACAGACTCCAATTCCCTACAGTTAATGCAAAGTGGTGTGTGTGCCTGTGTGTGTGTGTGTGTGTGCGTGCGCGACCAGCTTTGAGAGCTTATGTAGTTCAGATCAGAATCCAACCCTTCAGATTTGGCAGGACCCATGTTCAGTGTCTTTGAATGTAAGCTGGATACAGAGAGGTGCTGAAATATGTCTGGACTGGAGCACTGTATTGTACTGAAAGGAGAGAAATATGGAGGCCATTATACGAGTACATTATTACTTAGAACAATTAGGCTTTTTGGAATGACATCACCATACATACTGCTGTTATACACCATATTACACACATCTTTCTGGAATAAAAGTACAAACACACACACACACACACACACACACACACACACACACACACACACACACACACACACACACACACACACACACACACACACACACACACACGTCAGTCCAATGCTCATCAGTGTTGTTTATGATGGTTAGAATTAGCATTACTTATGGTTTTCTCCTTATTGATGTGGCTGACACATACATTCATAAATCTGTGTGTTCAGTGCGTCATGGTAGGTGTGTTTGTGTGTGTTACACAGACTATAACTTCAGTCAGTATTTTTACAGCGTCATGGCGTATTACAGAGGCTTTGACAGTGGGTTGATCCATTGTTTCACAGTCTCTCTCTCTCTCTCTCTCTCTCTCTCTCTCTCTCTCTCTCTCTCTCTCTCTCTCTCTCTCTCTCTCTCTCTCTCTCTCTCTCTCTCTCTCTCTCTCTCTCTCTCTCTCTCTCTCTCTCTCTCTCTCTCTCTCTCTCTCTCTCTCTCACATATATACACACACAGCTCCACGCTAGCTCATATTGAGTGTGTAATGACTGGGGTTTGACTAAGATTAAGGAAGATATCATGTGAAATAGAGAGCTAATACTGAAGGTCTATGTTGTGGTAGGGTTGAAGGAGGGATAAATCTGGCTGTCTAAGTAATGTGTGTGTCTGTAGTGGTAACTCTGTCTTGGGTAGAGGGAATAGTTTTGGTTTGTTTCTTGTCGCTGGTCATTGTGTTTGTCATTAGGGCTTGACAGAGTCAGGGTCACACATGTGCTAGTCATGGAAGAGTGGTTACTTAGAGTCTACCCTGGAACATTCTTTACACAGAGAGTCAGGGATGAGGTGGGAACAGACATAAATATATGAAGGGAGAAGAGGTTTATAGAGAGAATCAGAGACAGAAAATAATGGTTGGAGAGAGAGAGAGAGAGAGAGAGAAGAGAGAGAGAGAGAGAGAGAGAGAGAGAGAGAGAGAGAGAGAGGAGGAGAGAGAGAGAGAGAAGACATCCTATAGAAGAGAACAGCAAAATAAAAGTAAGTATGTGGGGATCTGCTGTACACAAGTGAGACATGGAGAAATAGAAAGGGGAGAGAGAGAGAGAGTATTGTCATCATCTAGAATCTATAAAGTATGGTTGGACTGTATGAAAGGTTATTATGACACCATCGTCAAACACTGTCTATTAAATCTTGTCTTCTTCTTCTTTCTTCTCGCTCTCTTTTCTTCTCTCCTCCCATTCCTCTCATTTCCCTCTCCCTTTCTTCTATCCTTCTCCTCCCTCTCTCCCTCTCTTCCATCTTTCCTTCTATCCAACCAGGCTGTTGCCCAGCTCTATAAATGAAAGAGGATGTGATGGAGGAGGAGGATGTTGACAGGATCATTAGTGTAATACAACAGGAAATATAATGGAATCTAAAGCAACAGGACTTGTACTCTAACTACTGTTGTCCCCTGCTCACACATAGACACACATACAGATGTAGGGTCTTAATTTGAGCCAGTTTCCTACAGCCTGAAAATAATCCTGCAGAAACAGGAAATGTGAATTATCATGTGGAGTATAAACTAATGGAACTGTTTTGTAGGGGTTGATAAAGGGAAATCAAGTCTGACATTTTAGTGGAAATTACACTACAAGTTTTAAATTTCCTACATTGCAGGAAAGTTTTCCTGCAACAGGGTGATCAAATTAAGATTATGCATCTGTAGACATAGTACAAGTAAGCATTTCACTGTAATGTCTGCACCTGCTGTATTCGGCGCATGTGGCAAATTCATTTTGATTTGATTTGATGTTAATGACATTACTTTCAGTGCCACAAACCCATTGAAAAAACGGAAAAGTATCGGGGGGTTAAGGATAGTCCCCCCTCTCTTTCTTTGTCACAGTCTCTCCCTCTCCCCCCACTGAACTAAGCCATGTCTGCTTAGCCAATGATAAGCTATTGGAGTGCCTATTCCCAGTCTCCTTTAACAAATTCACTTGGCTATCAGGCTAATGGGATTCTGTTTTCCTCTGCCCCCCTAAACATGGCATGTTCAAGACTGGGAAAGGGGGGGAAGGGGGAGAGAAGACTATGCACCTTAATGTGGGATAAACCATGCTCTCTCTCTATCCCCCCCCTCTCTTCCTTCCATCCTCCTTTCCCTCTCCTGCGGGCTAAAATATCATTGCTCTTTCTTGGCACGGGATCAAACTGCGTTCTTTGGGAAATTCATTTGGGATTCTGGCCATTGGCTATGGAGAAGCACACGAGCTGGTAGACATCTGTTTTAGTGAATACCTAATGGCTGTGTGTCACCAGAGTCAATCTCTCTCTCTTCTCTCTTTCTCTCTTCTCTTTCTCTCTTTCTCTCGTTCTCTCTCTCTCTCTCTCTCTCTCTCTTTCTCTCTCTTCTCTCTCTCTCTCTCTCTCTCTCTCTCTCTCTCTCTCTCTCTCTCTCTCTCTCTCTCTCTCTCTCTCTCTCTCTCTCTCTCTCTCTCTCTCTCTCTCTCTCTCTTCTCTCTCTCTCTCTCTCTTTCTCTCTCTCTTTCTCGTACTCTCCCTATCATATTATTAGCCACAAGGTTCCCATTAGGGTGTTTTGCCCCTCCTCCTCCTCTTCCTCCTCTCTAACCACAGGGGAAACATTTGATTAACAGCTCAGATATTTGCTGGGATATTTGTTAGTGTGGCTTACGCATTCTCTTTGAGGAGTGCTTTATATGTAACGCCTGTGTTTGTTTTGTTTGTCTTCTTATGTCAGCAGTTTGAATGGTATTTAACCAGGTCAGAAATGAAATTCTCTCTTAAAGTAAAGCTGTAGACAGGTTGGTTGTTTAGCAACAAAACCTACATTTGCGCAACTATGGGGCAAAACAGACTGGGTTGGCTCCAATGTTTATTGAAAACATGAATAAAGTTGCACAATGAACACTTCTCTCGAATAAGCGTTGTTACAGTTGTTGGTTAGCTAGCTAGCTAGCACATCTTTTGCCATATTAGCAAAACAAGACATGGTATCAAGAACAAAATCAAATGAGCTGAAACGAGACACGATTCTCCACATGGCAGGTTCTTGTCATTGTTGCTAGCTATCTGGCCAACCAGAACCATAACAACACACAGCCTTCTGAACTTTTGAAGCGCGCATCGTTTTAGTGACGTTGTCAGCTAACCCGTCTGTGAGAAGAGTGGTTTGTTAGAATCAACTCACTGCACCTCTGCTTCCCTGATTACCATGGAGACAGTGCCCCAGACGATCCTGAACAGGAAATTGTCATTATGTGGTCAATATGAGGTCATAAAGGGTCGTTAGTGAGGTCATGGCAGAATGACCTCAGTCTGAAGGTCCTGTAGAGTTCAAACCTGATAAACTGACCATTGAAAACGTTTGATTCTAAAAGCTTCAATAATGTTTAGTAATTGTGTAGGGCACGGGTCAAACTCAAGCCAGTTTAATCTGGCCCGCGGTGGTGGATTGAGTAAAAAGAAAAATATTTATTTTAGATTGTATTTTTGGGGGGCAGAAAATTTATCGACATTGACATGACTAAAACCAAATCGAAACGGTGTAGAAATGATAATGGACCAACATTTATAGTCTCTTCACTGTCCAGAATGCTAACAGTCATCAGAACGAAAGCTAGTCAGTCAGGGAGCATTGAAAATTCCAAAAACGTTGTATAGAGGAATTTTTTGTAAATTTGGACAGCAAGGAAATGTAATCAATTTTGAGTGCGGCCCTCCGGACCTCGGTGAAGACCAAATGCGGCCTGCAGAGAAAATTTGTTTGACACCCCTGGCATAGAGCTTTACTTTAGCAGTTTACATTTTGTGGGGGCAACTCACCCCATCCACCACTCACTCATTCAATCTCACTCACATAATATGTCCTTATTTCTTCTATAATTTGGAGCTCTATTTTCCGGAATGTTCTGTTTTGGAACATGACAGAGAGTGTATGTGCTGTTGATGACGCCTGACATGTTGAAATGATTTAATAGAAAAGTAAATGTATTGTAAAAATGATGAGACAGAGTGTTGTGCTGTGGTTCTATTGAGGTGGTCTCTCTCGCTCTCTTAACCCCCCTCTCCATCTCTCCATACTCTCTCTCCCCATTGCTCCCACTTCCTCTCCCTCATCTCCCTCTTCCTTTCCCTCATCTATCTCTTTCTCACCATTCTCCTTTCATGAACCCACGCCTCTCTCTGGCTAGGGAACTAGAGAAAGAGAGAAGTTTATGGACCAGCTACATAAGAGTAGCCAACAGTGTACAACCAGACCACAATACCCCTTCCTAATCTCCATCCAGATCGTGTGTGTGTGTGTGTGTGTGTGTATGTCTCTCTCTCTCTCTGCTTAATGGAACATCAGGAGAAGGCTCCTTTTTCTTTCTGAGCCCTACAGAACTCTTCTGATTTGGCAATATCCACGCGCTTTCATGGCAATAACTTTATTGAATGTATATGGTACGCTATATTATTTGATATTTAAATGTGTGATTTCCACTGCATCGCTTTCGCCTATACTGGATCAATGATGAACTCCAGGAAGAGAGTAAGGAAAGATTTAGCCTATTGCTGCAGTATTAAAACAGATACTTATTATGAAACCATGTGTGGGCTAGAGTCTTAGTGCTTAGTTCTAACACCCAACTCTGCTAGCCCGTAGATCAACTTCTCCCAGCCCAGTATTCATCTGCTGCATAGAGAAACACTGATGTTAATGAACCAGCATCCATCTCACAGAGGCGTAGCACACAGCGCCCTGGAGAAGGAACATTCATTGTGATTGTGCTCACACATCGGAGACATATTTCCTGTAATTACAGCCACACAGCGTAATTGAAGTATCTGCACTCCGTCATAGTAGTGAGAAAATTACACGCTAGAATATGACTAGATTTCTCCATCCCCCAGAATTTTTAGTCGTTTTTCCCCATCTCTCTTTCCTTCTCCATCTCTAGGCCCACTACTCTTTTATATTTTTACCAATGACCTGCCACTGGCATTAAACAAAGCATGTGTGTCCATGTATGCTGATGATTCAATCATGTATACATCAGCAACCACAGCTAAAGAAGTCACTGAAACCCTTAACAAATGGTTGCAGTCTGTTTTGGAATGGGTGGCCAGTAATAAACTGGTCCTGAACATCTCCAAAACGAAGAGCATTGTATTTGGTTCAAATCATTCCCTAAGTTCTAGAGCTGAATCTGGTAATGAATGGTGTGGCTGTTGAACAAGTTGAGGAGACTAAGTTACTTGGTGTTACCTTAGATTGTAAACTGTCATGGCCAAAACATATAGATTCAATGGTTGTAAAGATGGGGAGAGGTCTGTCCGTAATAAAGAGAAGCTGCTTTTTTGACACCACACTCCACATAGCAAGTTGTGCAGGCTCTAGTTTTATCTTATCTTGATGATTGTCCAGTCATATGGTCAATTGCTGCAAAGAAATAACCAGTTAAGCTGCAGCTGGCCCAGAATAGAGCGGCACGTCTTGCTCTTCATTGTAATTAGAGGGCTGATATAAATACTATGCATGCCATGTTTTTAAATGTATGTCAATTGTAAAGTATTTTGTCTGTAATGTCTTTTTCATTATTTGTCGGACCCCAGTAAAACTAGCCTTCACCATTGGCATTGGCTAATGGGGATCCTAATAAATCAAATCAAATCCCTCTCCCCTTCTCTATCTCTCTCTCCTTCTCCATCTCCCTCTCCTTCTCTATCCCTCTCTCCTTCTCTATCTCTCTCCTTCTCTCTCTCTCCTTCTCTATCTCTCTCTCCTTCTCGCTCTCTCCTTCTCTATCTCTCTCTCCTTCTCCATCTCTCTCTCCTCCTCCATCTCTCTCTCATCCTCCATCCCTCTCTCCTTCTCCATCCCTCTCTCCCTTCTCCACCTCTTCATATCTGTTAGTTTAATGAACACCCTCAAATGTTCCACCACAGACTGAAGGGAGGTATAGTACCCCCAGGGAAGGGAGGTATAGTACCCCCAGGGAAGGGGTGTATAGTACCCCCAGGGAAGATATGGACTACTGTAGAACTGGAAACAAAGAAATGTTCAGAGTGTAGCGGAGCTCAAACGTTGTATGCCTTTGTGTAAGTGATGTTGTCAGCCTGCGAGTTTTGTTGTGAGTTTTTTTGTTGCTCTAGTTTACAGTTTATGTAGGTAAGCAGTCCATTGATGCCAAAATGAAACTTAGTCATCTTTTCAGATGTTGAACAAGTGCTGGTAACATTTTTAGTCCATTGTCCACTGAATAAATGACATCTCCCCAGTCCCAAAGCAGAGAAAAACAAGGAAACAGAACTAAGACCTCTGTAGCTTAGGATTCCCTTCACAGCCTGTTTATCATGGACAAACATCGCACCGTCCGTCTCACATCTGAACACACCATTCCTTCAGGCCTTATCAGTGTCTGCCACAGGGCACTGCCCAACACTTCTTGAGACACTAAGACATGGGCGAGAGAGATGTGTGTGGGTGGATGGTGTTGCTTCACAGAAGCACAGTATGTGTTTACAGCTGTGTGTGCTTCAGACATGTTTTTCCCCAGGGGGGGCTAACTGTGTCTTTACTGTCGCCCCAGCCAGTCGTCTCCCACACAAAGATTGCATCCTAAATTGCACCCTATTCCCTATATAGTGCACAACCTTTGACCAGGGCCCATAGCACAAAGCCTGCTGGGAGCAGAGACGATGATGGGCATTCATGTGCTCAGTTATGAGCCCATGGGGTCAGCTCTGAGCAGGCTGGATGACAAGGGTCTGGAATCACCACGGCCATATTCTAGCATGATAAACCACCCCGCTCAACACAAAAGAAATGTGAATCTCATTTTAATGATGGGCACTGGAGCTAGAGGGAGAGCTGGAGCTAGGCATGCTGGGAATGGAAGGCCTCCAGCCAGGTCCTAAATGCTCCAGCAGACCCCCTCTCTCTGTATGAGCCTGCTATAACATCCACAGACTAATTCAATAAATGGACAGAAATACAGTTAAATAAAGGAGTGGATGCATTATTGGTGAATTCTACCTGTCTGACAGCGTACATACAATACAATAAACTGTTTGTGTGGGGTATTGACAATGAAATGTAGAAGGAAAAATGTTCCTTTGTTAAAGTGTATTTGATTCGTAGTTGACCTCGAAAAAGTCTACACGGGTGCTAAAAAGCACTCAAAGTGCAACGCTCTGCTCCTTTTCAATAAGAATTTATATCAACAGATTTATGCGTCTTTTTAATGTTGTAGTTTTCCAGGGAACAACATTATAGGACAAGGCCAAATAAAAATCCTACAAATCTATTGCAAATAATTCTCTTTTAGTACATCTCAATCTTGGCTTTGTTTCTCCATCTTAAAGAGAGATAAAGAGAGAACATAGTCCCACGGTTATAGTTATTGTGATGGCACTGAGCAGGCGTTTCCTGTTACAATGACTGCATCACTACTTTTCACTGGCAATCCTGTGTTATTCCATCTCCAGATGATTTCCCTTCTTCGATATTGAGGACTAGTTAGCCATTGAAGGACTCCCTGGGGTATATTGGATATTTTACATTCAGTTCTATTAGTCCAATGAAAATAAAGTCTTCTAGTTTTTGTTAACATCTCAATGTTGCAAGTAGTCTGAGACAGAGGCATGGATTTATGGGCGAATATAAACAAAATGTACTACAAGAATAATTCTGAGAAAGCGGTTCCCTCAGAAGTATAAAATCCTCTCTTCCCTTCCTCTCCTCGACTTCTTTCCTAGCACGCTCAGCCCCTTCCATTTCATTAAGCCTGAAGACAGCTACAGACCAGCGACGTCTCTCCTCCGCCTTTTATGCATTCACCCTTTTCCAGACCTTGAACCGCTTTTCTTTATACATTTCATGCTTTACTCTTTTTTTCTCTCTACCTCAAAAATCATCCTTTTCTACTTTCCTGCTGCCTTTGTCCCACTAAGCAGCCATGTAATTGCTGGGGTGTGAGAGGGGATGAAACACTGTTGCGTGTGTGTCTGTGTTTGTGTCTGTTGGTCTACAGTACTGAACGAACATAGAGCCATTCTACTGGTTGGTTCCTTTCTTCCTCCTCCATTGTGGCTTGCTGCTAAAGAGAAGTGCTACACATGTCTGTTGGCTGACTGTCTGTCTGCAGGCTTTGTGATAATAGGGAGCGCTTGTCCTCACAACTATTGTTGCTTTTATTTCTCAGCCTGCCTGTCTGGATTATCTGGTTGCACTGTGAAGGAGTAGATTAGATCCACTTTCTTTGGCACGCACACGCTCACACACACACGCTCTTTCCCTCCTTCCCTCCTTATCTCCTTCCCTCCTTCACTCCTTCCCTCTTTCCCTCCTTCCTTCCCTCCTTCACTCCTTCCCTCTTGCCCTCCTTCCTTCTCTCCTTCTCTCCTTCCCTCCTTCTCTCCTTCTCTCTTTCCCTCCTTCACTCCTTCCCTCTTTCCCTCCTTCCTTCCCTCCCTCTATCCTTCCCTCTTTCCCTCCTTCCTACCCTCCTTCTCTCCTTCTCTCTTTCCCTCCTTCCATCTTTCCTTCCTTTCCTCCTCCTTCTCTCCTTCCCTCCTTCACTCCTTCCCTCCTTCTCTCCTTCCCTCCTTCCCGCCTTTCCTCCTCCTTCTCTCTTTCCCTCCTTCTCTCCTTCCCCCTTTCCCTCCTTTCCTCCTCCTTCTCTCCTTCCCTCCTTCCCTCCTTCCCTCCTTCTCTCCTTCCCTCTTTCCCTCCTTTCCTCCTCCTTCTATCCTTCCATCATACCCTCCTTCCCTCTTTCCCTCCTCTCCTCCTCCTTTCTCTCTTTCCCTCCTTCTCTCCTTCCCCCTGCCTGTCTCCTGTGCTAAACCTTGTTGAAGAGTTGAGGCTGTGTCTGGGCCCTGTAAAAGTCCTGAGTAGACTATGTATGTTCCATTAGGGGCTTAGGCCTGTGTGTTTGGAAGGTCCCCACGTTCCACTGATGTAGTTCCACAGACAGCGTTGTACTGGGGACAAGCTATTACATCAATAAGGATCATATGTGGGGCTGACTATATACAAAATGGTGCTTAATGCATTCTGACTAATACCACAAGGGCCACAGACTTGTACTGTCAATGGATCTGTACAGCCACTGGATTCATGTGCTGTAGATAAATACATGTAAATAAAGACTTGTGGATGTTAAAGTACTGTAAAGATAATGTTGAACAAGGGTCTGAAACATACCTTTCTATTTCTAAGTGTGGGAAATGTATTTAAGCAATAATGCCCAAGGGGGTGTGGTATATGGCCAATATACCACGGCTAAGGGCTGTTCTTATGCACGACGCAACGCAGTTTCTGGATACAGCCCTTAGCCGTGGTATATTGGCCATATACCACAAACCCCTGAGGTGCCTTACTGCTATTATAAACTGGTTACCAACGTAATTAGAAGAGTAAAAATAAATGTTTCGTCATAACCGTGGTATACCATGGCATTCAACCAATCAGCATTCAAGGCTCGAACCACCCAGTTTCTAATGATATTTATAGCAGCAGGACTTTTAGCTAAAGCTGAGTTTATATCTGACAGAGCATATTTTTATTCTTCTCTAAGCAGGAATCAAAGTCTTAATATTGAGCCGTGATCAGGTAGCAGTGTAACAGCACAGACATGGCTTTGAACTCCTCCGAGGGTACAGGCACCGCTACACAGATAAAAGCACTTTCTACGCACACACAAAGCACTTTTTTCTCCAGAAATTGACGGCAGTCCAAGTCCGAGTGATCGTCTCCGCTTGCTGCCTTTGTGATTTCAAACCCTGGCCAGGGTTGACAAAGCGCCTGTTCGGAGCTGCTCTGCATCCATTTTGAAAAGGGCTCTGAAAGCCTTTGTACTGAATGGCAGAGATTCATCTGAAGGGTGAATAGACAGTGACATAGTGTAAAAAGGTAGAACAATCACCTTGAATAAAAGCTCTGTG
>NC_140004.1:38002304-38119304 GCF_964263955.1 Coregonus lavaretus | reverse complement strand
CCACCCTCCATCCCTTAATCCGTTACCCCTCTACCTCTGCTCCATGTGCTCATTTGTCAGCCTGTATGGTCACTAATGCTGCAGCACTAAGATACTCCAGGGAGAATGATGATCCATGGGACTTAATGGTTCTGTTTCAGCTGTCCAGTTTGACCCATTGGACTGGTGGGTCAGTTTGACCAGTATATCTCGGGTTCTACTATTCATGTTTGACGAGATCTGAGTAGGTATTTGTCGTTCCACAGCTAGAGTGTTGTGTCTCAGGTTCCCCATTTTGACCAGAATGGCGCCACTTTTCGCAGACCAAACCGAATTAGTGGAGCTTGCTTACAGTTCAACTCGTAGAGAGACAAACATTTACAGTATAGAATGAACCGGTAACGGCCTATTTAGAATGACTGCCTGTCTTTTAGAGTACATGGTTCACGGTCTGGACTGCGTATCAGGTCACCTCATCAGTGCGGGAGAGGGGTTTGGAGAGAGATGGAAACGGCATTAGTTGTATGGAGAGCAGGGTATCGTTGTCTGATGGTCTAGCAATGGTCCTCAATGGCCTTTTCATGGGCGCCACTGAGACACATCAAACGGCAGTCAATTTCAAGGAAAGTTTTCCCTCCATTTGGAAGATCGTTTGCAGTGGAATTGGAAAGAGAGCGAGAGTGGGAGAAAGGTGCGACCGAGGGAGGGAGGAAGGAAGGAAGGAAGGAAGGAAGGAAGGAAGGAAGGGAAGGAAAGGAAGGGAGGAAGGGAGGGAGGGGAGGGAGGGGAATGAAGGGAGGAAGGAAGGAAGGAAGGGAGGGAGGGAGGGAGGGAAGGAAGGAAGGAAGGAAGGAAGGAAGGGAGGGAGGGAGGGAGGGAGGGAGGGATGGAGGGAGGAAGGAAGGAAGGAAGGAAGGAAGGAAGGAAGGAAGGAAGGAAGGAAGGAAGGAAGGAAGGAAGGAAGGAAGGAAGGAAGGAAGGAAGGAAGGAAGGAAGGAAGGAAGGAAGGAAGGAAGGGAGGGAGGGAGGGAGGGAGAGGGGAAGGAAGGGAGGGAGGGAGGGAGGGAGGGAGGGGGGGGAGGGAGGGAGGGAGGGAGGGAGAGGGGAAGGAAGGAAGGGAGGGAGGGAGGGAGGGAGGGAGGGAGGGAGGGAGGGAGGGAGGGAGTAAGAGACACAATGCAATATTAGATGTTATCTATTTGGATTTAGACCAGTGAGCTAAAGCTAATGGGGCCAACACATATTGGGGGTCAGATTCACTCAATACAGGAATATGAGAATACACCCTGTACCCATTCTTGATGGTACTGTCACAGACTTTCATGTTTTTTTTGTGTATCTTTGAGTCTTTCATTGCAATGTGTCACAATACTAGGTGTAGCATATGAGAATACATGTCCATGCGGTTTTTGATATGTGAGAGCAAGTGTATTGTATCAAATGAAAGTGGAGAATCTCACATGGAGAGATGAAAAGGATGAGACTGGTAACTGGGATTTGTGTCAGTTCAGATGGAAATGTGTTGGAACCAGAACGGAGTCAATACTGCCCACGGTTTGCTCGAGATTCGACTCCTGGTATCATATGTAGACACAAAAGACATGGACATTTTTTAGAATTTCAGGAAATTAGCTTTAAAATGGCTAAATTTATCAGCAGAATTGTTTAATTCCAATGTGGCCTTCAAGACTAAATTATTGCCCACCCTTGGCCTAATGTGTAGAATTGCAGGAAATGAGCTTTAAAACTGATAATTTTTCCCTCGGCCAAGAAAATGAGTGTGAAGAGTTTAAACAGTTTGGGGTCGAATGGGATGCGAGATGGGGGTTTGCTACTACGCCGATAAATGACAATATCCATCTGGACCTTTGCCACCTAGGACATTTGTGTGACCGGACCTTGTCAAATAGTATTTGAGTATCCCGTGTGTACTACATGGGTCTTGGTCATTTGGGACGGAACGGAAACAATGGAATTGTTTTATGCTCGTGATCCTAATTCTCAAGAGAGAATGAGGCAGTTTGTGTTGATCTAGGATCAGTTTTGTGTTTTAGATCATAATGAATAAAATGACATGGACAGGCAGGACTTGATCCTACATCAGCACTCTTAAGACTCTACTCTGAGATGATGGCGCCGGAGAAGGTGGCTGCCGTTTTACAGCCCTCTAACCAATTGTACTATTATGTGTGTTTTTTATTCTACTTTTTTATTAAAAATAAATGCACTGTTGGTTAAGGGCTGTAAGTAAGCATTTCACTGTAACGTCTGCACCTGTTGTATTCGGCGCATGTGGCCAATAAAATTTGATTTGATTTGATTTGAGATGCTTTATAAATACGGGCCCAGAACTTGAAAGGCCCAACAGTCAGCAATACTGCCCTGCAAAGTCAAAACACAGCAACTACGTATAAAAAAAATAAAAAAAAGCTAAATCTGACTTCAAAGTCTTTTTTTGTCTAGACAGACACCAATTTCTGATCAACTGGCTTGTTCTTGTGTCAGGAAACTAAATACCACATTAATCAGATAGTATACCTGGCCATTACATCAGATGAAAATCATTGACCAAATTTGTAGTTACTGTGTTTTGCCTTTGTAAGGCAGAATAGAAGGCAGAATAGAAGACAGTGGAGCGTCATACTGTTTCACTCTAACCTCATGAGAAAGCCGCTGAGTGTATTTGATTAAATGAAATATGTAGCATAATACTGACAAAAAGATCAGAGGGTTTTGCTGAAGGTTAATGGGTCAAACACATTGATCGGAACAGTGTTGTTGCTAACGCTTACCTCATTAGGACCATTTACAGGGAATCATCTGAAAGACCTTCTGAAAGACCTTCTGATCTTCCTCCAACTTCCTCTGGAGTGCTCACACACGCAAGCATGCATACACACGTGCACATAGTGGCAGCATCATGCTGTGGGGATGTTTTTCAGTGGCATGGACTGGGAGACTAGTCAGGATCGAGGTAAAGATGAACGGAGCAAAGTACAGAGAGATCCTTGATGAAAACCTGCTCCAGAGAGCTCATAACCACAGACTGGGGCGAAGGTTCACCTTCCAACAGGACAACGACCCTAAGCACACAGCCAAGACAACACAGTAGTGGCTTCGGGACAAGTATCTGAATGTCCTTGAGTGGCCCAGCCAGAGCCCGGACTTGAACCCGATCAAACATCTGTGCAGCAACGCTCCCCATCCAACCTGACAGAGCTTGAGAGGATCTGCAGAGAATAATGGGAGAAACTCCCCAAATACAGGTGTGCCAAGCTTGTAGCGTCATACCCAAGAAGACTCGAGGCTGTAATCGCTGCCAAAGGTGCTTCAACAAAGTACTGAATATTTATGTAAATGTGATATTTCCGTTTTTTTTTTGCTTTGTCATTATGGGGTATTGTGTGTAGATTGATGAGGGAAATAAACAATTTAATCAATTTTAGAATAAGGCTGTAACGTAACAAAATTTGGAAAAAGTCAAGGGGTCTGAATACTTTCCGAATGAACTGTATGTGAACAGATATGATCCTGGAGCTGTCATTTTAACCTATAGTGAGGAATACTGCCCACCATGTGTGTATCGGTCAGTGTAGAAGTCATAAGCATAGAGCCAGACCCTGTATGTTTTTAAATTGTCAGGTGATCTAGACCTCTCCTCTCATCCCCCTGTTCTCCATCTCTTCCTCCCAGGTGTGTGGAGATCATCGCTAAGGAGGGAGGAATCTCAAATAACTACCTGGTCTCCTGCAAGATCACAGACCACGGTAAACAGACCACGGTAAACAGACCACGGTAAACAGGCCACGGTAAACATGGCATTCTATTCTCTCTATTTCTATAACTTCTGCTCTCTCTCTCTCTCTCTCTCTCTCTCTCTCTCTCTCTCTCTCTCTCTCTCTCTCTCTCTCTCTCTCTCTCTCTCTCTCTCTCTCTCTCTCTCACACTCTACTATTCTCTCTCAGGAACAGTCTGAGACAGAGAGTCTGAGACAGAGAGTCTGAGACAGAGAGTCTGAGACAGTGAGTCTATAACAGTGAGAGTGAAACTGTGAGAGTCTGAGACAGAGAGAGTGAGACCGTGTGAGCCAGTGAGACAGAGTGAGTTGTTGTACTGTGTGTGTGTTCAGTTTTAGTTGACATCAGAAAGGTGACTTTGTCTCTCTACCTCTTGACTCAGATCCTGTACACCCCTTTCATCTTTACTGATATAATCTAAATACTTCATCTATAATCCACACACATCATCAGATCTGAACGTAGTAAGCTTTCTCTCCTCTGGACGAATTGTATTACTCAAACCCAATACAGTAATGGTTAATGAATTGTGTCTAGCCCTAGGTAGTGTGGACGTTACTCACATTACTCACTAATATGCTGGTCTAGTATTTTTGTCCCCAGTGTAAGATCCTATGGTATCTCAGCCTAATCTGTGGTGGTCAGGGGAACTCTTTATGTTCATGTGTTAAATCATTCAGGGGTTTCACTGCCATGTGTTTCCCTTCTAGCCAACCCATTGTGACTGTAATCACTGGACCACTCCCCTCTAGCCAACCCAATGTGACTATAATCACTGGACCACTCCCCTCTAGCCAACCCAATGTGACTATAATCACTGGACCACTCCCCTCTAGCCAACCCATTGTGACTGTAATCACTGGACCACTCCCCTCTAGCCAACCCAATGTGACTGTAATCACTGGACCACTCCCCTCTAGCCAACCCATTGTGACTGTAATCACTGGACCACTCCCCTCTAGCCAACCCATTGTGACTGTAATCACTGGACTACTCCCCTCTAGCCAAATCATTGTGACTGTAATCACTGGACCACTCCCCTCTAGCCAACCCATTGTGACTGTAATCACTGGACCACTCCCCTCTAGCCAACCCATTGTGACTGTAATCACTGGACCACTCCCCTTCAGTGTTTCTGTGTGTTCATACTGGACCTGAACCGTGCACCGACAACTTGATAAATGACCACATCGCTCTCTCTCTTTCTCATTCTCTCTCTCTCTCTCTCTCTCTCTCTCTCTCTCTCTCTCTCTCTCTCTCTCTCTCTCTCTCTCTCTCTCTCTCTCTCTCTCTCTCTCTCTCTCTCTCTCTGAACAAGATGAATTAGTGATACCTGATCTTCTCTGTTTATTAATGACCCTTCAGACCACCAGTGACTATCTCAGGTCTCGGGCCTGCGTGTATGAATGCATGTTTTTGTGTGTGTGAGTTGTCAGGCCTTCCCGTTGTGGCCGAATAGAGATGCCCTCCCTCCTCTCTCCCAGAGCTAATATAATGATTCCTGCTCCAGCTTTTGATAAATGGAATCATAGAAGTGAGGCTTTCCGTCTGCCATGCTGGGCCAGTCTGTTCCGACCATCTTCTACACTAATGATTCTATATTAATGGCTGCCAGGAGAACATTTGAGATGTCTACAAGCCGCTTGTGATCAATTGTTCCGTTTCCCCTGGTCATTTGCTTCCTGTGTGTTTAGTTTTTATTAGAAAGAGGGAGAGAGGGAGGGAAGGGGGGGGGTAGAGAGGGAGACAATAAGAAGGGAAGAAAGTGCTTTGGTAATGGAGATTTTAGTTACACATTAAACATATACGGTGAACAAAAATATTAACGCAACATGTAAAGTATTGATCCCAGGTTTCATGAGCTGAAATAAAAGATCCCAGAAATGTTCCATATGGACAAAAAGCTTATTTATTTCAAATGTTGTACACACGTTTGTTTACATCCCTCTTAGTGAGGATTTCTCTTTTGCCAAGATAATCCATCCACCTGACAGGTGTGGCATATCAAGAAGCTGATTAAACAGCATGATCATTACACAGGTGCACCTTGTGCTGAGGACAATAAAAGGCCAAAATCTGTGTTTTGTCACATAACACAATGCAAAGATGTCTCAAGTTTTGAGGGAGCATGCAATTGGCATGCTGACTGCAGGAATGTCCACCAGAGCTGTTGCCAGAG
Source organism: Coregonus lavaretus (assembly GCF_964263955.1). Taxonomy (NCBI): domain Eukaryota; kingdom Metazoa; phylum Chordata; class Actinopteri; order Salmoniformes; family Salmonidae; genus Coregonus; species Coregonus lavaretus. Next base: position 38,113,349 of record NC_140004.1, on the reverse strand, counting down.
AATTGAATGTTAATTTCTCTACCATAAGCCGCCTCCAGCGTCGTTTTAGAGAATTTGGCAGTACGTCCAACCGGCCTCACAACCGCAGACCACCTGTAACCCCGCCAGCCCAGGTCCTCCACATCCGGCTTCTTCACCTGCGGGATCGTCTGAGAAGAGCCACCCGGACAGCTGATGAAAATGTGGGTTTGCACTACTGAAGAATTTCTCAGGGAAGCTCGTCTGCGTGCTTGTTATCCTCACCAGGGTCTTGACCTGGCTGCAGTTTGGCGTCATAACTGAATTCAGTTGGCAAATGCTCACAATCGATCGCCAATGGCATGCTGGAGAAGTGTGCTCTTCACGGATGAATCCCGGTTTCAACTGTGCCGGGCAGATGGCAGACAGTGTGTATGGCGTCCTGTGGGCGAGTGGTTTTCTGATGTCAACATTGTGAACAGAGTGACACATGGTGGTGGTGGGGTTATGGTATGGGCAGGCATAAGCTACGAACAACGAACACAATTGCATTTTATCGTTGGCAGTTTGAATGGACGGAGATAACGTGATAAGATCCTGAGGCCCATTGTCATGCCATTAATCCGCCGCAATCACCTCATGTTTCTTTTTTTTGATAATTATATTATATTTAGAATGTTATTTTCTTGAACAGGGGTTACATAGACAACCAAACAAAGTGCACCACACAGACTAACTTCAAAGACCACCACACAGACTGAGTATCATAAAAGGAATAAGGATACAGCAAAACATTTTACAAAAAAGGCATTCTTAAAATGGAGAGAAAAAAATATCTACAAACATCACAATTATAACATGGGGCATTTATGGGAGGTTTTCTACATAGGACCACAATGGAGACCAGATTTTCCAAAATGTATCAGACTTCTGGTGTAAATCAAAGGTACGTTTCTCTAGGGGTAGAATAGCAGAAGCTTGAGAAAGCCACATTCTCGCAGATGGTACTTCAGGTGTGGACCATAATAACAATATGCATTTTTTGGCTAAGTAAACAAGGGTATTGAACAGACGTTCAGAGTCAGGGTCAAACACAACGTTACAATCTAAGTAGAGTAGGTGTAAATTCAGTGAAAAAGCAAATTGTCTACCCAAGATCTTCTGGATGTGTAAATGAATATCATTCCAATGGATCCAATGACTGGATTCTGCTACAGTACCAAAACAAGTGCATGAAGGTGCCAGTATTCTGTTTACATTTGAAACATAAATGTGATGCATTGGAAAACATTCTGTGAAGGCGGACAGGTGTACAGTAGGTTCTATGAAACATTTTGAAATGTAGTTATTGTATGCTTATGGAGGTGCATTTGGGGTAGACCCTTTCGCAGATAGAAGACCATTCTTCCTCACCGAATGCATGTCCAATGTCTCATGTGTGCACCCTAATAACATAACTAGCGGTTCTGTGCCGCTGTTGAGTGGATATTGTCCCAGTAGAAGGTGAGTGCAGACTGGGGGTCGTCAAATGTGTGGCTATGCCAAATCTGACTCCTGACTTGTGAAGGTGGACTTTCACATCTTTGTGTGCAGCTCTGCGTCTTGACAGGTGTGCCGAGTAATCTGGGAAGATATGGATCCGCATGCCATTGTAGTTCAAATGTCCTCTTTCGCGGGAGGTCCGAATAATTTTCTCTTTGGTCTGGAAGTAATGTAGGCGGACCAGCATTGCTCTGGGAGGGCGACCGGCTGTGGTTTTGCCGCTTGAATGCGATGCGCCCTGTCAATGACTGGGGTCCTGTCAAATGTCTCTCCACCGAGGATGTCTTGCAGGAAAGAGGCCATGAACTCGGTAGGATTGCGCCCTTCGGTCCCTTCTGCGATTCCGACCACACGTATGTTCTGTCTCTGGGAACGGTTTTCCTGTTCATCTAGACTAACCTTTAGCTTCACGTTCTCGGAGGTAACTCGTCGTTTTTGGTCTGCAATTTGGTAAACCGCTTATCGATGTCGGTCAACGACGTGTTCTCGTTTTGATAGGTAAAAGGTTAAAACATAAAAGTATCAACCCTTAGTGGAGACGCCTCGGAACACGTCTTTACGTAGCCATGTTGAAACCGCACCCCATCACCTCATGTTTTATCATGATAATGCACAGCCCCATGTCGCAAGGATCTGTACACAACTCCTGGAAGCTGAAAATGTCTCAGTTTTTCAATGGCCTGCGTACTCACCAAGCATGTCAGCCATTGAGAATGTTTGGGATGCTTTGGATCAACGTGTACGACAGCGTGTTCCAGTTCCCGCCAATATCCAGCAACTTGGCACAGCCATTGAAGAGGAGTGGGACAACATTCCACAGGCCAAAATCAACAGCTTGATCAACTCTATGTGAAGGAGATGTGTCGCACTGCTTAGTCCAACATATACACACACACACACACACACACACAAGCACACACAAGCACACAGGCACACAGGCACACACACACTACACACACACACAAGCCTTGTGTCATGTCATCTGGTCAGTAATTGTGTTGACGACAGGGTAAAGCAGCGCTGGTCTGCCTGGATTTACAGCAATGACACACACTTCCCCTCTCTAACTACTCTGCTGTGAGTGACACGCACGCACACACGGACACACACGCACACACACGCACACTGACACACACACACACTTTCTACAAACAGATGCATCCTGTTTCCATTGATCATCCTTGAGGTGTTTCTACAACTTCATTGGAGTCCACCTGTGGTAAATTCAATTGATTGGACATGATTTGGAAAGGACCACACCTGTCTTCATAAGGTCCCACAGTTGACATTGCATGTCAGAGCAAAAACCAAGCCATGAGGTCGAAGGAATTGTCCATAGAGCACCACAACAGGATTGTGTCAAGGCACAGATCTGGGGAAGGGTACCAAAACATTTCTGCAGCATTGAAGGTCCCCAAGAACACAGTGGCATCCATCATTCCCATAGGGTGGCGCACAATTGGCCCAGCGTCATCCGGGTTTGGCCGGTGTAGGCCGTCATTGTAAATAAGAAATTGTTCTTAACTGACTTGCCTAGTTAAATAAAAGTATGAAAAATAAAATAAAATAAATACATTCTTAAATGGAAGAAGTTTGAAACCACCAAGACTCTTCCTAGAGCTGGACGCCCGGCCAAACTGAGCAATCGGGGGTGAAATGCCTTGGTCAGGGAGATGACCAAGATCCCGATGGTCACTCTGACAGAGCCCCAGAGTTCCTCTGAGGAGATGGGAGAACCTTCCAGAAAGACAACCATCTCTGCAGCACTCCATCAATCAGGCCTTTATGGTAGAGTGGCCAGATGGAAGCCACTCCTCAGTAAAAGACACATGACAGCCCGCTTGGAGTTTGCCAAAAGGCACCCAAAGGACTCTCAGACCATGAGAAACAAGATTCTCTGGTCTGATGAAATCAAGATAGAACTCTTTGGCCTGAATGCCAAGCGTCACGTCTGGATTGGATGGGGAGTGTCACTGCATAGCTATTTTCAGGTCTCTCCAGAGATCGGATTCAAGTCCGGGCTCTGGCTGGGCCACTCTGGCTGGGCCACATTCAGAGACTTGTCCCAAAGCCACTCCTGCGTTGTCTTGGCTGTGTGCTTAGGGTCGTTGTCCTGTTGAAAGGTCCTGAGCGCTTTAGAGCAGGTTTTCATCAAGGATCTCTCTGTACTTTGCTCCGTTCATCTTTATCTCAATCCTGAGTAGTCTCCCAGTCCCTGCCGCTGAAAAACACCCCCTCAGCATGATGCTGCCACCACCATGCTTCACCGTAGGGATGGTGCCAGGTTCCCATCCAACCTGACAGAGCTTGAGAGGATCTGCAGAGAAGAAGGGGAGAAACTCCCCAGAAACAGGTGTGCCAAGCTTGTAGCGTCATACTCAAGAAGATTCAAGGCTGTAATCGCTGCCAAGGTTCTTCAACAAAGTACTGAGTAAATGGTCTGAATACTTATGTAAATGTGATATTTCAGTTTTTTATTTGTAATAGATTTGCAAACATTTCGAAAAACCTGTTTTTGCTTTGTCATTATGGGGTATAGTGTGTAGATTGATGAGGAACAAAAATCCATTTAATCTATTTTAGAATAAGGCTGAGCCCCAAAACAGGGGGGGTTGCATGTTTTGCATGTTATTTTGACATTAATACATGTCACATATCAGTTTGAAAAAAGTGTAAAATAATTAAATATATAATTGAGTTAATAAAGCCACATGCTTTCTTGAGTAAGGCAGCTCCAAAATGCAGGTGTTTCAGCCTAGCTCAGTGCTTTCTGTGGTGGTCGGGTAGCCAGCGGAAAATACTGAGCGTAGGGGTTGGTAATGTTCTCTAGTTGCGCCGTGATTGGCTCAGTGTTCTGTCACTCATGGGGACACTACATCACCGCCAAATCTAAGGGTAGAGCTCGAAAATTGAAGCCCCTTGGGTGCTGCCTTAGAGTTACATTAGAAGTGCCCATCTAAGAAGGCTCAAGGTCATTGGCCACAGATAAAATGATGTCAAATCACGTTATATCTACAGTAGCTTTGATTGGACTGATCATGTCAACATCATAGTTTCAAAATCTTAGCTAGCAGTCATCATCATGAATCAAGTCAACAATCTACTGGCAAATCCTTTTTAATCCTTGTCATATGAAGAGAAATAATGAAGAGAAATTATAGATAAAACGTCATTGGACATAAACATTACACAACAAGTTGGAAATCGCAAATTCAACAATGAGTGGTTTGGAAGGAATCAGTGGCTAACTGCAAGCATTGCAAAGCAATCACTAGCCTGCTATTTAGTGGAGTGGCTGTGTGGTCCCAAGTCTGGGGTTTAGGGTCTTTTTTCCAAGCTTAAAATGATAAACATTCAACATTGGCCATGCTGTTAATCCAGCATGATTTATGTCGCGCTCAAAACAACTTTTATCTCGGAAATGGGAAATCTGACTTCAGTGAGTTCAAGACAACTGGGAACTCGGGGGAAAAAACGAGCTCAGACTGAGAAAATATGTTTTGAACAGTCATCCAACTCGGAATTGTAAGTCGTGAACTCGGGCCTCTTTCTAGAGCTACGACCTGAAGATCACTGACGTCATAAGGATTCGACCTTGTTTTTTTCAGAGTTCCCAGTTGTCTTGAAAGCACCATAAATCCAGAGAATGACAGACTTTGATGACAAAGTTTGATGACTACATTTGCCCACCAAGGACCGCCGCGCCACCTTCCTGTTCAAGTGAGCACAGCACAACAAGGTGAGTCCAAAAATGTATTGTTTGCTGCATAAATGATGTAATATGCCAGGGAGATATGTTTTCTGTAGCTAAGAAAGTAATAGTAAGTGTATGTTGTGTAGTAAGCTGTTAGTAGCCCATGTGCCTCACCCTAATAATTTGGTCTATTTTCCCCTCTTAATTTTGCCTACTGTTCTGACTTGGTTGTGCATATTTAGCCTATAACCTGTTTTAGAGAAATGTAATCATCGAATATTGTAAGAGCTTTCATTGTCTGGTTATATGCCCCCTTTATTTATCCTACAGTTCTGACCTGGTGTACAGGAAGAACACTGTAAGAGCGGCCCATGTTCTGAATTCTGTCACTGTACATTTCAAAATAGCTGAACAAATAGTCATATTGACTACGTCCGTCCTAGCTCGCTATTTAAAGTCTTAATCAAAATTATGGATTGCCTCTTATCCACTTATAAACTATGCTATAGTTTGTACATCTCAATTGTCAGTAGAAAACACATTTGTTTAAGCAAGTCAGCCATATCAGCTATGTTTTTTAAAAAGGCAGTAAATGAGGCTGAATGAACTGTTTTAACTGCCAGACAAGGCTCCGCTGATAGCCAGGTGTAGTAGTGGTAAGGTGTTGGGACTTCTGTTGGGACTCTGCTGTTGGGATATCTTTATGTAGGCCCTAACAGTTTGTGGGCACTGTTTGTCACCATTATAATGCAATTCATGTATTATTTTGTGTTGTGTTGCATAGTGGCTTTGCTGGCATGCATCACCGATATTTTGTTTGGGTTTGCCCCACCAAGATTTACATTCTAAAATCACCACTGACTGAGTGGCTTGCGAAAGTATTCACCCCCTTGGCATTTTTCCTATTTTGTTGCCTTACAACCTGGAATTAAAAATGTTTTTTGGGGGGTTTGTATCATTTGATTTACACAACATGCCTACCATGTTGAAGGTGCAAACAGGTGCACAATAAATAAGACAAAAAAACTGAAAACTTGAGCGTGCATAACTATTCACACACCCCCCTCCACAAATTCAATATTTTGTAGAGCCACCTTTTGCAGCAATTACAGCTGCAAGTCTGTTGGGGTATATCTCTATAAGCTTGGCACATCTAGTCACTGGGAATTTTGCCCATTCTTCAAAGTAAAACTGCTCCAGCTCCTTCAAGTTGGATGGGTTCTGCTGGTGTACAGCAATCTTTAAGTCATACCACAGATTCTCAATTGGATTGAGGTCTGGCCTTTGACTAGGCCATTCCAAGACATTTAAATGTTTACCCTTAAACCACTAAAGTGTTGCTTTAGCAGTATGCTTAGGGTCATTGTCCTGCTGGAAGGTGAACCTCCGTCCCAGTCTCAAATCTCTGGAAGACCAAAACAGGTTTCCCTCAAGAATTTCCCTGTATTTAGTGCCATCCATCATTCCTTCAATTCTGACCAGTTTCCCAGTCCCTGCTGATGAAAAACATCCCCACAGCATGATGCTGCCACCACCATGCTTCAGTGTGGGGATGGTGTTCTCGGGGTGATGAGAGGTGTTGGGTTTGTGCCAGACATAGTGTTTTCCTTGATGGCCAAAAAGCTTAATTTTCGTCTCATCTGACCAGAGTATCTTCTTCCATATGTTTGGTGAGTCTCCCACATGCCTTTTGGTGAACACCAAACATGTTTGCTTATTTTTTTCTTTAAGCAATGGCTTTTTTCTGGCCACTCTTCCATAAAGCCCAGGTCTGTGGAGTGTACGGCTTCAAGTGGTCCTATGGACAGATACTCCAATCTCCGATGTGGAGCTTTGCAACTCCTTCAAGGTTATTTTTGGTCTCTTTGTTGCCTCTCTGATTAATTCCCTCCTTGCCTGGTCCGTGAGTTTTGGTGGGCGGCCCTCTCTTGGCAGGTTTGTTGTGGTGCCATATTCTTAAATTTTTTAAATAATGGATTTAATGGTGCTCCGTGGGATGTAGTAGCAGTAGAGACTGTTGTGGAGGGATCGGTGGCAGAGACTGTTGTGGAGGGAGCAGTAGTATAAACTGTTGTGGAGGGATCGTTGGTAGAGACTGTTGTGGAGGGAGCAGTAGTAGAGACTGTTGTGGAGGGAGCAGCAGTAGAGACTGTTCTGGAGGGAGCAGTAGTAGCTAAAGAGACTGTTGTGGAGGGAGCAGTCGTAGAGACTGTTGTGGAAGAGCGGTAGTAGAGACTGTTGTGGAGGGAGCAGTAGTAGAGACTGTTGTGGAAGGAGCAGTAGTATATACTGTTTTGTAGGGAGCAGCAGTAGTAGAGACTGTTGTGGAGGGAGCAGCAGTAGAGACTGTTGTGGAGGGAGCAGCAGTAGTAATAGAGACTGTTGTGGAGGGAGCAGCAGTAGTAATAGAGACTGTTGTGGAGGGAGCAGCAGTAGTAATAGAGACTGTTGTGGAGGGAGCAGAAGCAGTAATAGAGACTGTTGTGGAGGGAGCAGCAGCAGTAATAGAGACTGTTGTGGAGGGAGCAGCAGCAGTAATAGAGACTGTTGTGGAGGGAGCAGCAGCAGTAATAGAGACTGTTGTGGAGGGAGCAGCAGTAGTAATAGAGACTGTTGTGGAGGGAGCAGCAGTAGAGACTGTTGTGGAGGGAGCAGCAGTAGAGACTGTTGTGGAGGGAGCAGCAGCAGTAATAGAGACTGTTGTGGAGGGAGCAGCAGCAGTAATAGAGACTGTTGTGGAGGGAGCAGCAGTAGTAATAGAGACTGCTGTGGAGGGAGCAGCAGTAGTAATAGAGACTGTTGTGGAGGGAGCAGCAGCAGTAGTAGAGATTGTTGTGGATGGAGCAGCAGCAGTAGTAATAGAGACTGTTGTGGAGGGAGCAGCAGTAGTAATAGAGACTGTTGTGGAGGGAGCAGCAGTAGTAATAGAGACTGTTGTGGAGGGAGCAGCAGTAGTAATAGAGACTGTTGTGGGGGGAGCAGCAGTAGTAATAGAGACTGTTGTGGAGGGAGCAGCAGTAGTAATAGAGACTGTTGTGGAGGGAGCAGCAGCAGTAGTAATAGAGACTGTTGTGGAGGGAGCAGCAGCAGCAGTAATAGAGACTGTTGTGGAGGGAGCAGCAGTAGTAATAGAGACTGTTGTGGAGGGAGCAGCAGCAGTAGTAGAGACTGTTGTGGAGGGAGCAGCAGCAGTAATAGAGACTGTTGTGGAGGGAGCAGCAGTAGTAATAGAGACTGTTGTGCAGGGAGCAGCAGCAGTAATAGAGACTGTTGTGGAGGGAGCAGCAGCAGTAGTAGAGACTGTTATGGAGGGAGCAGCAGCAGTAGTAGAGACTGTTGTGGAGGGAGCAGCAGTAGTAATAGAGACTGTTGTGGAGGGAGCAGCAGCAGTAGTAATAGAGACTGTTGTGGAGGGAGCAGCAGCAGTAGTAGAGACTGTTGTGGAGGGAGCAGCAGCAGTAATAGAGACTGTTGTGGAGGGAGCAGCAGCAGTAATAGAGACTGTTGTGGAGGGAGCAGCAGTAGTAATAGAGACTGTTGTGGAGGGAGCAGCAGTAGAGACTGTTGTGGAGGGAGCAGCAGTAGAGACTGTGGTGGAGGGAGCAGCAGCTGTAATAGAGACTGTTGTGGAGGGAGCAGCAGCAGTAATAGAGACTGTTGCGGAGGGAGCAGCAGTAGTAATAGAGACTGCTGTGGAGGGAGCAGCAGTAGTAATAGAGACTGTTGTGGAGGGAGCAGCAGCAGTAGTAGAGACTGTTGTGGATGGAGCAGCAGCAGTAGTAATAGAGACTGTTGTGGAGGGAGCAGCACTAGTAATAGAGACTGTTGTGGAGGGAGCAGCAGTAGTAATAGAGACTGTTGTGGAGGGAGCAGCAGTAGTAATAGAGACTGTTGTGGGGGGAGCAGCAGTAGTAATAGAGACTGTTGTGGAGGGAGCAGCAGTAGTAATAGAGACTGTTGTGGAGGGAGCAGCAGCAGTAGTAATATAGACTGTTGTGGAGGGAGCAGCAGCAGCAGTAATAGAGACTGTTGTGGAGGGAGCAGCAGTAGTAATAGAAACTGTTGTGGAGGGAGCAGCAGCAGTAGTAGAGACTGTTGTGGAGGGAGCAGCAGCAGTAATAGAGACTGTTGTGGAGGGAGAAGCAGTAGTAATAGAGACTGTTGTGCAGGGAGCAGCAGCAGTAATAGAGACTGTTGTGGAGGGAGCAGCAGCAGTAATAGAGACTGTTATGGAGGGAGCAGCAGCAGTAGTAGAGACTGTTGTGGAGGGAGCAGCAGTAGTAATAGAGACTGTTGTGGAGGGAGCAGCAGTAGTAAAAGAGACTGTTGTGGAGGGAGCAGCAGTAGTAATAGAGACTGTTGTGGAGGGAGCAGCAGTAGTAATAGAGACTGTTGTGGAGGGAGCAGCAGCAGTAATAGAGACTGTTGTGGAGGGAGCAGCAGCAGTAGTAATAGAGACTGTTGTGGAGGGAGCAGCAGTAGTAATAGAGACTGTTGTGGGGGGAGCAGCAGTAGTAATAGAGACTGTTGTGGAGGGAGCAGCAGTAGTAATAGAGACTGTTGTGGGGGGAGCAGCAGTAGTAATAGAGACTGTTGTGGAGGGAGCAGCAGTAGTAATAGAGACTGTTGTGGAGGGAGCAGCAGCAGTAGTAATATAGACTGTTGTGGAGGGAGCAGCAGCAGCAGTAATAGAGACTGTTGTGGAGGGAGCAGCAGTAGTAATAGAAACTGTTGTGGAGGGAGCAGCAGCAGTAGTAGAGACTGTTGTGGAGGGAGCAGCAGCAGTAATAGAGACTGTTGTGGAGGGAGAAGCAGTAGTAATAGAGACTGTTGTGCAGGGAGCAGCAGCAGTAATAGAGACTGTTGTGGAGGGAGCAGCAGCAGTAATAGAGACTGTTATGGAGGGAGCAGCAGCAGTAGTAGAGACTGTTGTGGAGGGAGCAGCAGTAGTAATATAGACTGTTGTGGAGGGAGCAGCAGTAGTAAAAGAGACTGTTGTGGAGGGAGCAGCAGTAGTAATAGAGACTGTTGTGGAGGGAGCAGCAGTAGTAATAGAGACTGTTGTGGAGGGAGCAGCAGCAGTAATAGAGACTGTTGTGGAGGGAGCAGCAGCAGTAGTAATAGAGACTGTTGTGGAGGGAGCAGCAGTAGTAATAGAGACTGTTGTGGGGGGAGCAGCAGTAGTAATAGAGACTGTTGTGGAGGGAGCAGCAGTAGTAATAGAGACTGTTGTGGAGGGAGCAGCAGCAGTAGTAATAGAGACTGTTGTGGAGGGAGCAGCAGCAGTAGTAGAGACTGTTTGTCACGCTCTGGCTCCGGGATTTTGTATGTTGAGCCAGGGTGTGTTCGTTTCGTGGTGTTCTGTTTGGTTGGGTTGTTCTATGTGGTTGTATTTCTTTGTTTGGATGAGTGACTCCCAATCAGAGGTAACGAGTGTCAGCTGTTGGCTCGTTGTCTCTGATTGGGAGCCATATTTAAACTGTCTGTTTTCACCTTGTGTTTGTGGGTTTTTGTTCCGTGTTCAGTCAGTGTTACTGTGGACTTCACGATCGTGTTTTGTTTTGTACTTGTGCTTTAACTAATTAAAGTCATGTTCTTTTCACACGCTGCGCCTTGGTCTATTCCTTCTCGTCAAGACGATCGTGACAGAAAAACCCACCATACAACGACCAAGCAGCGTGTCCAGACGGAGGCAGACTGGACATGGGAGGAAGCGCCGGGAAAGGAGATGGAGAGGCTGGCGATGGCCCAGGTGGGCAAAGTGTGGTCCTGGGAGGACATGCTCGGGGGCAAGGGACCTTGAGGTAGGATCAAGGCCCTGGCGAGAGAGGAGCAGCGGCGTCAGCAGTGCCATCGTCGGACGGACGAGAGGCACCCCCAATAATTTTTTAGGGGGGGGCACAGGGCATGGACGACGGGGCTGACGGAGGCAGAGAAGGGGCGTATTCAAAAGGCCACCAGGTTACGGGGGCCACTGGTCAAAGTAGGGAAAGGAGGTTTAGAGGCACGGCGAGAGGTACTGGGGTGTGTTACCAGTCCGGTCCGGCCCGTTCCAGTTCCCGGAGTAGAGCCAGTGGTGTGTGTCCCCAGTACGGTCCGGCCTGTTACGGCCCCTCGCACCAAATGGACGGTGCGCGTCTCCAGCCCGGTCCGGCCTGTTCCTGCCTCTCGCACCAAGCCTACGGTGTGCGTCGCCAGTCCTGCCCGGCCTGTTCCTGCTCCACGCACCAAACCTACGGTGTGCGTCGCCAGCCCTGCCCGGCCGGTTCCTGCTCCTCGCACTAAGCCTACGGTGTGCGTCGCCAGCCCAGCCCGGCCCGTTCCTGCTCTCCGCACCAAGTCTGTGGTGCGCGTCGCCAGCCCAGTCCGGCCCATCCAAGCTTCCCGCACCAAGCCAGTGGTGTGCGTCGTCAGTCCGGCCCGGCCCGTTCCTGCTCCTCGCACCAAGTCTACGGTGTGCGTCGACAGCCCTGCCCGGCCTGTTCCTGCTCCACGCACCAAGTCTACGGTGTGCGTCGACAGCCCTGCCCGGCCTGTTCCTGCTCCACGCACCAAGTCTACGGTGTGCGTCGACAGCCCTGCCCGGCCTGTTCCTGCTCCACGCACCAAGTCTACGGTGTGCGTCGACAGCCCTGCCCGGCCTGTTCCTGCTCCACGCACCAAGTCTACGGTGTGCGTCGACAGCCCTGCCCGGCCTGTTCCTGCTCCACGCACCAAGTCTACGGTGTGCGTCGACAGCCCAGCCCGGCCTGTTCCTGCTCCACGCACCAAGCCTACGGGGTGCGTCGTCGGCCTGGTCCAGCTCGTTCCTGCTACTCGCACCAAGCCAAGGGTGCGAGTCGTCAGCCTGATCCAGCCCATTCCTGCTACTCGCACCAAGCCAAGGATGCGAGTCGTCAGCCTGGTGAGGTCCGTTCCGGCTCCACGCACCAAGCCAAGGGTGCGTATCGTCAGCCAGGTCCGGTCCGTTCCTGCCTCACGCGCCAAGCCAGGGGTGCGCGTCGTCAGTCCGGTGCCTGATCAGGTCAGCTACTCCACTACGGAGTTTGAGCAATCCGCTCCGTCTATGTCCGGTCCAGATCCAGCCAGCGGGGTCAGACCGGACCGGGGACGCTACGGGGGGATTGTGGAAGGGTGGTGGTCAAGCCCGGAGCCGGAGCCGCCTCCGAGGAGAAATGCCCACTCAGCCCTCCCCTGTTTGGGGTTTTGAGGCGCGGTCGCAGTCCGCGCCTTTAGGGGGGGGGTACTGTCACGCTCTGGCTCCGGGACTTTGTATGTTGAGCCAGGGTGTGTTCGTTTCGTGGTGTTCTGTTTGGTTGGGTTGTTCTATGTGGTTGTATTTCTTTGTTTGGATGAGTGACTCCCAATCAGAGGTAACGAGTGTCAGCTGTTGGCTCGTTGTCTCTGATTGGGAGCCATATTTAAACTGTCTGTTTTCACCTTGTGTTTGTGGGTTTTTGTTCCGTGTTCAGTCAGTGTTACTGTGGACTTCACGATCGTGTTTTGTTTTGTACTTGTGCTTTAACTAATTAAAGTCATGTTCGTTTCACACGCTGCGCCTTGGTCTACTCCTTCTCGTCAAGACGATCGTGACACTGTTGTGGAGGGAGCAGCAGTAGTAATAGAGACTGTTGTGGAGGGAGCAGCAGCAGTAATAGAGACTGTTGTGGAGGGAGCAGCAGTAGTAATAGAGACTGTTGTGGAGGGAGCAGCAGCAGTAGTAATAGAGAATGTTGTGGAGGGAGCAGCAGCAGTAATAGAGACTGTTGTGGAGGGAGCAGCAGCAGTAATAGAGACTGTTGTGGAGGGAGCAGCAGCAGTAATATAGACTGTTGTGGAGGGAGCAGCAGTAGTAATAGAGACTGTTGTGGAGGGAGCAGCAGCAGTAATAGAGACTGTTGTGGAGGGAGCAGCAGCAGCAGTAGAGACTGTTGTGGAGGGAGCAGCAGCAGTAATAGAGACTGTTGTGGAGGGAGCAGCAGTAGTAATAGAGACTGTTGTGGAGGGAGCAGCAGTAATAGAGACTGTTGTGGAGGGAGCAGCAGCAGTAATAGAGACTGTTGTGGAGGGAGCAGCAGTAGTAATAGAGACGGTTGTGGAGGGAGTAGCAGCAGTAGTAATAGAGACTGTTGTGGAGGGAGCAGCAGCAGTAGTAATAGAGACTGTTGTGGAGGGAGCAGCAGCAGTAGTAATAGAGACTGTTGTGGAGGGAGCAGCAGTAGTAATAGAGACTGTTGTGGAGGGAGCAGCAGTAGTAATAGAGACTGTTGTGGAGGGAGCAGCAGCAGTAGTAATAGAGATTGTGCATCTTTTCTCTCTCTTCTCTTCTATTCTTCCTGTCCCTCCCCTGTGTGTCGACTACAGCAGCAGCTCAAGAGGGATGGCAAGATAGAGCAGGACCTCACTGTTTACAATGCCCCCCCCCCCCAACCACACACACACACACACATATAAAGACAACATTTCAGGATACTGCACCCTTTCACTACATACAGTATGTAGCCATCAGTTAAGTTCACCTGGGAAAACTAGCAGCCACAAAAACATTACCCAGAACCACCCTCTCCTATCTCAGAAAATTGGAAAGTGCCCACTTGTATGTTTCATGGTCACAGTCAGTGTTTGTTGATGCTTTCTCCTCTTGATTTGGAAAGAAAAATACATGTACATTTTACATATTTAGCAGACATTCTTATCCAGAGCGACTTACAGTTAGTGCGTGCATACATTTTCATACTGGCCCCCCTTTGGAAACGAACCCACAACCCTGTCGTTGCAAGCGCCATGCTCTACCAACTGAGCTACAGGGGAGTACCTAGGATAGGCCTAGATTTGGTTTTTGTAAAACCTGTATTTGGAATGTTTGTGACCATCATGGATGTAGGCTTCTACAGGTCTGTTTAGTTAAGTGTCCTTTGTTCATTGCCATTTGTAGCACTTAAATGTAAGAGTATGAAAAATATAATACATAAAAGCTTCTTTCCTAAGAAGATGGGGAATATTTTAAGTGCAGCTAAATACATGCCTTGAACTTACAGTGGGGGAAAAAGTATTTAGTCAGCCACTAATTGTGCAAGTTCTCCCACTTAAAAAGATGAGAGAGGCCTGTAATTTTCATCATAGGTACACGACAACTATCACAGACAAATTGAGAAAAAAACTTGCCGAAAATCACATTGTAGGATTTTTTATGAATTTATTTGCAAATTATGGTGGAAAATAAGTATTTGGTCACCTACAAACAAGCAAGATTTCTGGCTCTCACAGACCTGTAACTTCTTCTTTAAGAGGCTCCTCTGTCCTCCACTCGTTACCTGTATTAATGGCACCTGTTTGAACTTGTTATCAGTATAAAAGACACCTGTCCACAACCTCAAACAGTCACACTCCAAACTCCACTATGGCCAAGACCAAAGAGCTGTCAAAGGACACCAGAAACAGAATTATAGACCTGCACCAGGCTGGGAAGACTGAATCTGCAATAGGTAAGCAGCTTGGTTTGAAGAAATCAACTGTGGGAGCAATTATTAGGAAATGGAAGACATACAAGACCACTGATAATCTCCCTCGATCTGGGGCTCCACGCAAGATCTCACCCCGTGGGGTCAAAATGATCACAAGAACAGTGAGCAAAAATCCCAGAACCACACGGGGGGACCTAGTGAATGACCTGCAGAGAGCTGGGACCAAAGTAACAAAGCCTATCATCAGTAACACGCTATGCCGCCAGGGACTCAAATCCTGCAGTGCCAGACGTGTCCCCCTGCTTAAGCCAGTACATGTCCAGGCCCGTCTGAAGATTGCTAGAGTGCATTTGGATGATCCATAAGAGGATTGGGAGAATGTCGTATGGTCAGATGAAACCAAAATATAACTTTTTGGTAAAAACTCAACTTGTCATGTTTGGAGGACAAAGAATGCTTAGTTGCATCCAAAGAACACCATACCTACTGTGAAGCATGGGGGTGGAAACATCATGCTTTGGGGCTGTTTTTCTGCAAAGGGACCAGGACGACTGATCCGTGTAAAGGAAAGAATGAATGGGGCCATGTATCGTGAGATTTTGAGTGAAAACCTCCTTCCATCAGCAAGGGCATTGAAGATGAAACGTGGCTGGTTCTTTCAGCATGACAATGATCCCAAACACACCGCCCGGGCAACGAAGGAGTGGCTTCGTAAGAAGCATTTCAAGGTCCTGGAGTGGCCTAGCCAGTCTCCACATCTCAACCCCATAGAAAATCTTTGGAGGGAGTTGAAAGTCCGTGTTGCCCAGCGACAGCCCCAAAACATCACTGCTCTAGAGGAGATCTGCATGGAGGAATGGGCCAAAATACCAGCAACAGTGTGTGAAAACCTTGTGAAGACTTACAGAAAACGTTTGACCTGTGTCATTGACAACAAAGGGTATATAACAAAGTATTGAGAAACTTTTGTTATTGACCAAATACTTATTTTCCACCATAATTTGCAAATAAATTCATTAAAAATCCTACAATGTGATTTTCTGGATTTTTTTTTCTCAATTTGTCTGTCATAGTTGACGTGTACCTATGATGAAAAACACAGGCCTCTCTCATCTTTTTAAGTGGGAGAACTTGCAGAATTGGTGGCTGACTAAATACTTTTTTTCCCCACTGTATCTTGAACTTCAATTGTTAATTGAGTGATGGGTACATGCTCTGTGTTGAACTGATTTTATTTATTGAGTGCTGGATACATGCTCTGTGTTGAACTGATTTTATTTATTGAGTGCTGGGTACATGCGCGTCATCTGGAACTGATGTTGAGACCAGAGACATGCTGTGGATGGATCTCTCATCATCAGCCTATATTCATCTTTCTGAGAGGCCCTCTGCACTTAAGACCTGCAGCTCAATGCCTGACCTGACCACTATCATGTCACATCAATATCCAGCTCAAATCTGCCATCAGATATCCCACTCAAAAGCCCATATGGTATTGTGTGTGTGTGTGTGTTGGTGTGTGTGTATGAGTGGTGTGTGTGATGTTTCTTCATTGGTCTGTGGAAACATGACACTGATGAGAAGGCTTGTAAGACCTCTCTCTCTCTCACTGCCAATCCCATGTATCGATCACTTCTCCTCTGTATTGGAAGTGGACAGGGGAGCGTTTGCCAGAGTCACTCGAGTTTGAGTATCTGTTTCTGTGGTTGTATTGCTGCAAATAGAAATGTTGTTCAGGGGAATCTGTTGGTATGTGTTCCCTCTCTGTTACAATAACTTTTATACATTACACAGTCCATCATTGAGAGCAGGCCCAGACACAGGGCTGGTGATCGCTGCCCTAACAAGAGAGATCAGTACCCTCCTGTGTGTTTGTCTGAACTGAACTAATCTTTAGCCCTGCAGCCCTCCTCTACTTGCTATTGAATGATATGCTGCTGTCTGCTTTCTCCCATTAAGAAGACCTTGAGACCTCTCTCTCTTTCTTTACTAATTTATGGTAAACATCCTCGGCCGGTAGGAGCGTTGGGCCAGTAATCGAAAGGTTGCTGGATCGAATCCCCGAGCTGACAAGCTGTCGTTCTGCACCTAAGCAAGGCAGGTAACCCCCAACAACCGCTCCCCAGGAGATGATGACGTGGATGTTGATTAAGGCAGCCCCACGCGCCTCTCTGATTCAGAGGGGTTGGGTTAAATTAGAAAGACACATTTCAGTTGAATGCATTGTTGTACAACTGACTAGGTATCCCTCTTTCTCTGTCATTTAGCAGACGCTCTTATCCAGAACGACTTACAGGAGCAATTAGGGTTAAGTGCCTTGCTCAAGGGCACATCAACAGATTTTTCACCTAGTCGGCTCTGGGATACAAACCAGCGACCTTTTGGTTACTGGCTCAACGCTCCACTAGGCTATCTGCCGCCCAGTAATTTCTACTCCTCACCTTTCTTGTCTCTCCCTGGTCATGTAAATCTGGAGGTGTGAGAAGAGAGCGTGAAAGCGATGTGCCTGCGTCTGTCTGTGTGTGTCTGGCATTATCTTGTTGTGGTGATGTGGACTAATGCATGTTATCTGTCCTGTTTAGAGGGCCCTGATAAGGACTGCCCTCTGTGGTGCCTGAAAAAGGAAGCCCTTCTCTCACTCATGTGTGTGTGTTCATCTGTATGCATACCCTGAACGCAGGACATCACCTGTGATCTCTCTTGCTTTCTCAGTCTATTTTTTCCCTCTGTTCTCTTTCATTCAATCATTATCTCACATCTCACATGTCGTTTGAATTCTCCTCCTGCTTCTCATGCTTTCCCCTTCTCTCCCGTTCACCGCCCTCTCCTCTCCATACCATCCTTACCCCTCTCTCTCTCCTTCCCCCACTCCATCCCTCGCTCTGTTCTCTCTTTCATCTGAAGGGTAGACTTTAAGTGTCCTAGATGTTGATAGATGGTGTTTCTCTGCCACTTCCCTCTGGTAGGCTCACAGGAATAGTGTGGGCCGCTGCTCTCCTGGTGACGTCTGTCTCTCTCTGTGTGTGTGTGTGTGTGTGTGTGTGTGTGTGTGTGTGTGTGTGTGTGTGTGTGTTAGTGTGTGTGTGTGTTAGTGTGTGTGTGTGTGGGCGCGTATATGCTTACATATTTGTTTCCGCTACACACTGCCCTAGGGGGTAATGTAAAGCCATACACTGGTTTTACAATCTCAGATTACTGAGTATGCCAGAGGCAGAGCGGTGTGGATGATGCAAATATAAACACATAGACATAGAACATCTACATTTAGCAGTTAATATCTTGATATGATGTGATCAACATCTTTACATTTTGCCAGTGACTGTACAACACATATTCTAGCTAGACGTTGTTATCGGCTGCATTAATTACTATGATAAACCATAGTGTCTCACATCGTTATGAGTCTTCTTATGCAGGAGACAAACAAGATTTTAAATGTAGATCATGTAGTCTCCTGTTTGCTCATTTGGGTTATCTGGTGGGAGTAAATAATGGCAACAGCATGGCACCTCATCTAAAGGTAGATACTGTATGCCTGCCTGTCTGCCTGCCTGTCTGCCTGCCTGTCTGCCTGCCTGCCTGCCTGCCTGCCTGCCTGCCTGCCTGCCTGTCTGCCTGTATGCCTGCCTGTCTGCCTGCCTGCCTGCCTGCCTGCCTGCCTGCCTGCCTGCCTGCCTGCCTGTCTGCCTGTCTGCCTGCCTGCCTGCCTGCCTGCCTGCCTGCCTGCCTCTCTGTCTGTCTGGCTGTCTGGCTGCCTGCATGCCTCTCTGTCTGACTGCCTGCCTGCCTCTTTGTCTGCCTGCCTGCCTCTCTGTCTGTATGCCTGCATGCCTGCCTCTCCCTCTGTCTGTATGCCTGCATGCCTGCCTGCCTCTCCCTCTGTCTGTCTGTGTGTATGTCTGTCTGCTTGCTTCTCTGTCTGTCTGCCTGCCTGTATGTGTGTGTGTGTGTGTGTGTGTGTGTGTGTGTGTGTGTGTGTGTGTGTGTGCGTGCGTGCGTGAGTGAGAGAGTGAGTTTATACAAAGGTTCAGACCTTCCACACCTCTGCATCATCACCCCTCGTTGGTAAAATTAAATTGACGATTACTTTGAATTGAATTTCCTAATCTTCTATGATTACTGGTGGCTTCACATTTCTCATTTTCTATTGATTTCTACGCTACTTCCAGTGGCAAGCAACTCCAGTACTGCCGTATATTTTCTGGCAGTTGGTGAAACCTTTTAAAATGCTTACATTGGCATGATGATTGAAAGTTACTGACATGTCTAATATTGTTTTTGCCCAGATCCAAACCCAATGCATACCACCAGTACCATGTAACATACAGTTGAAGTCGGAAGTTTAAATACACCTTGACTGATTTCTTTTAATTTTCCCATGATGTCAAGCAAAGAGGCTGTCAGTAGCTGAGTGTAGATGCGGTGAGGAATCAAGCGCAGGAAACACGGGCGTTCGTCAACAGACTTTAGTAACAAAAATAACAGCACCAAACAGGCGAACAGCCAACCCAACCGGGAGGCAAAATACAAAGTACGCACAACAGACACAGTGCGTAAAAATGACGATAGCGCACACAGTGCGGACTCTCGGAAAAACAACAATCCTGAGAGGAATATCAAAGAGCAACAGCTTGACAAATAAACAATACCACATAACACCTGCCCCCACACACGAAAACTAAATAGGCAACCAAATCAAACACTAACAAGGGACAGGTGTACAAACAGACAAAACCAAACAAACATGAAACATCGAACGGTGGCAGCTAGTACTCCGGGGACGACGACCGCCGAAGCCTGCCCGAACAAGGAGGAGGAGCAGCCTCGGCCGAAACCGTGACAGTAACCCCCCCCCTTGACGCGCGGCTCCAGCCGTGCGCCGATCCCGGCCTCGGGGACGACCAGGACGACGCGGAGCAGGGCGCGTAGGATGACCCCGATGGAACTCGGTCAGCAGGGACAGGTCTAATATGTCCCTCCTCGGCACCCAGCACCGCTCCTCCGGGCCGTACCCCTCCCACTCCACGAGAAATTGGAGACCCCCCATCCGGCGTCTCGAATCAAGGATGGACCTCACAGTGTACGCCGGAGCCCCCTCGATGTCCAACGGGGGCGGAGGAGTCTCTTCTATCTCATAGTCCTGGAGTGGACCAGCTACCACCGGCCTGAGGAGAGACACATGGAACGAGGGGTTAATATTCCTGTAATCAATAGGCAGTTCTAACCTGTAACACACCTCGTTCAACCTCCTCAGGACTTTGAATGGCCCCACAAACCGCCGACCCAGCTTCCGGCAGGGCAGGCGGAGGGGCAGGTTTCTGGTCGAGAGCCAGACTCGATCTCCAGGTGCGTATACAGGCCCCTCACTGCGGTGGAGATCGGCGCTCGTCTTATGCCGACGGATGGCCCGCTGCAGATGAACGTGGGCAGCGTTCCATGTCTCCTCCGAGCGCCGCACCCACTCATCCACCGCAGGGGCCTCGATCTGGCTCTCGTGCCAAGGTGCCAGAACCGGCTGGTACCCTAACACACACTGGAAAGGGGTTAGTTGGGTGGAGGAGTGGCGGAGAGAGTTCTGCGCCATCTCGGCCCACGGAACGTATCTCGCCCACTCCTCCGGCCGGCCCTGGCAATAAGACCTCAGAAACCTACCCACATCCTGGTTGACACGTTCAACCTGCCCATTACTCTCCGGGTGGTAACCCGAGGTAAGGCTCACCGAAACCCCCAACCGTTCCATAAACGCTCTCCACACTCTGGAGGTGAACTGGGGGCCTCGATCAGACACTATATCCTCGGGTACCCCGTAATGCCGGAAGACATGGGTAAACAGAGCCTCAGCGGTCTGTAGGGCAGTAGGGAGACCCGGCATGGGAAGGAGACGACAGGCCTTCGAGAACCGATCCACAACGACCAGGATGGTTGTATTCCCCTGTGAGGGGGGAAGGTCTGTAACAAAGTCCACCGAGAGGTGGGACCAGGGTCGTTGTGGAACGGGCAGGGGTTGTAGCTTACCCCTGGGCAAATGTCTGGGCGCCTTACACTGGGCACACACCGAACAGGAGGAGACATAAACCCTCACATCCCTGGCTAACGTTGGCCACCAGTACTTAGTGCTAAGGCAGTGAACTGTCCGGCCGATACCTGGATGTCCAGAGGAGGGGGACGTATGAGCCCAATAAATGAGGCGATCGCGTACCTCGAGCGGAACGTACGTCCGACCCACTGGACACTGTGGAAGACTTGGGTCGGTGCGTAACGCCCGCTCGATCTTTGCATAGACCTCCCATACCACCGGTGCCACCAGACAAGACTTTGGTAGTATGGGAGTGGGCTCAACGGACCTCTCCTCCGTGTCATACCGCCGAGACAGGGCATCCGCCTTCCCGTTCTGGGACCCAGGGATGTAAGTGATTTTAAACACAAACCGGGCTAGAAACATAGTCCAGCGGGCCTGGCGAGGATTCAGTCTCCTAGCTGCCCGGATGTATTCCAGGTTACGGTGGTCAGTCAAAATGAGGAAAGGGTGTTGAGCCCCCTCAAGCCAATGCCTCCACATCTTTAGGGCCTGTACCACGGCTAACAGCTCCCTGTCCCCTACGTCATAATTCCGCTCCGCCGGACTGAGTTTCTTAGAATAAAAAGCACAGGGGCGGAGTTTAGGTGGTGTGCCAGACCGTTGTGAGAGGACGGCCCCAATACCGGCCTCGGACGCGTCTACCTCTACCTGGAATGGTAAAGCGGGATCCGGATGCGCCAACACCGGCGCCGAGGTAAACAGGTCCTTCAGTCTCCCAAAAGCCCTGTCCGCCTCAGCTGACCACCGCAAGCGCACCGGACCCCCCTTCAACAGAGACGTTATGGGAGCTGCCACCTGTCCAACACCCCGGATAAACCTCCGGTAGTAATTCGCAAAACCCAAGAACTGTTGCACCTCTTTCACAGTGGTTGGGGTTTGCCAATTACGCACAGCTGACACCCGGTCAACTTCCATCTTCACCCCTGACGCAGACAACTGATAACCCAAAAAGGAGACCGACTTCTGAAAGAACAGACATTTCTCTGCCTTGACATATAGGTCATGCTCCAACAGCCTCCTCAACACTCGGCGCACCAGGGCTACATGCTCTGCTCGGGTAGAACTGTACACCAGAATATCGTCGATGTACACGACTACTCCCTGCCCCTGCATGTCCCGGAAAATCTCATCGACGAAGGATTGGAAGACTGAGGGAGCATTCATTAACCCATATGGCATGACGAGATACTCGTAATGACCGGAGGTCGTGCTAAACGCTGTCTTCCATTCATCGCCCTCTCTAATGCGCACCAAGTTATATGCGCTCCTGAGATCCAATTTTGTGAAGAACTGAGCACCGTGTAATGATTCCGCCATAGTCGCAATCAGAGGAAGTGGATAGCTGTACTTCACCGTAATCTGATTGAGACCGCGGTAATCAATACACGGGCGCAGACCTCCATCCTTTTTCTTCACAAAAAAGAAGCTTGAGGAAGCGGGTGAAGTGGAGGCCCGTATGTATCCCTGTCTCAGAGACTCGGCGATGTAAGTTTCCATCGCCTTCCTCTCCTCTTGAGACAAGGGATACACATGGCTCCGCGGGAGGGCTGCTCCTAACTGGAGATCTATTGCACAATCCCCCTGTCTATGAGGCGGCAGCTGCGCCGCCCTAGTCTTACTAAACACCAGTGTCAAATCCTCATACTTGGGGGGAATGTGCAATGCAGGCATTAGATTCGGACTTTCCACCGAGGTCGCCCCTATGGAAACACCCAGACACAGCCCCTCACACTGAGCAGACCACCCTTTAAGAGCTTTCTCTCGCCACGATATAGTAGGGTCATGGGTAATCAACCAGGGAAGCCCGAGCACCACCGGATACGCAGGAGAGTCAATCAGATAGAGCTGAATCGTCTCCTCATGACCCCCCTGCGCCTCCATCTTAAGGGGCGCTGTGACCTCCCTAATCAACCCAGATCCTAACGGATGGCTATCTAGGGCATGTACAGGGAAAGGCTTATCAAGGGGAAGGAGAGGAATCCCTAATTCTACACAGAACTGGCGATCTACAAAGTTCCCAGCTGCGCCTGAATCGACTAGCGCCTTATGCTGGGAACGAGGTGCTACCTGTGGAAAACAAACAGGCAAGGTTATGTGAACGACAGAAAGCTCTGGGTAAGTAGGGCGCCTACTCACCTGGGAGGACTCCCCAATGCGTGGCCTGCCTTCACCTCCACCGGGGGACCTTCCCCAACACCTAGCCGCGGTGTGCCCTCCACGGCCACAGTTGGTGCAGTGGACGGCCCCCCTCGGGTTCCTACTCCTCCTTTCTCTAGCGCCAGCACCTCCGAGCTCCATAGGGCTCGGCTCGGAGGTGCTGGAGGGTGAAATGGGCGACCCCCATCCGGGACGTCCACGGGTGGCGAGCAGGGTGTCCAACCGAATGGCCATGTCGACTAGTTGGTCAAACGTCAACATGGTATCCCTGCACGCCAACTCTCTTTGGACGTCCTCCCGAAGGCTACAACGGAAGTGGTCTATGAGGGCCCACTCATTCCACCCTGCATCTGCCGCTAGAGTCCGGAACTCCAGGGCAAAATCCTGCGCGCTCCTCATCCCCTGTCGGAGGAAGAACAGACGCTCCCCCGCCACCTTCCCTTCTGGTGGATGGTCGAACACGGCCCGGAAGCGGCGGGAGAACTCCGCATAAGTGATGGTAGCGGCGTCCATTCTCCTCCATTTGGCGTTGGCCCACTCCAACGCCTTGCCGGTGAGACAGGAGATGAGGGCGGAGACGCTCTCGTGTCCCGAGGGCGCCGGGTGTACGGTGGCGAGGTAGAGCTCCACCTGTAGCAGGAACCCTTGACACCCGGCAGCGGAGCCGTCGTACGCCCTCGGGAGCGAGAGCCGAATCCCACTGGGTTCCGGAATGTGGACAGGAGGACTGACCGATGGGGATGGTCCGGTAGGTGGGGGCGTGGGTACCCCGCTGCTTTCCCATCGGTGGAGAGTGTTCATCACCCGATCCAAGGCGTGCTCGATCTGGTTAATCCGGTCCTCCTGTCCACGAAGACGGTCCTCCATGACCTCTGTCGGCGCGGGTGCTCCTGCTGACTCCATGGTGTGATGTGGTATTCTGTCAGTAGCTGAGTGTAGATGCGGTGAGGAATCAAGCGCAGGAAACACGGGCGTTCGTCAACAGACTTTAGTAACAAAAATAACAGCACCAAACAGGCGAACAGCCAACCCAACCGGGAGGCAAAATACAAAGTACGCACAACAGACACAGTGCGTAAAAATGACGATAGCGCACACAGTGCGGACTCTCGGAAAAACAACAATCCTGAGAGGAATATCAAAGAGCAACAGCTTGACAAATAAACAATACCACATAACACCTGCCCCCACACACGAAAACTAAATAGGCAACCAAATCAAACACTAACAAGGGACAGGTGTACAAACAGACAAAACCAAACAAACATGAAACATCGAACGGTGGCAGCTAGTACTCCGGGGACGACGACCGCTGAAGCCTGCCCGAACAAGGAGGAGGAGCATCCTCGGCCGAAACCGTGACAGAGGCACTGTATTTGAAGGTAGGCCTTGAAATACACCACAGGTACACCTCCAATTGACTCAAATGCCATGACATCATTTTCTGGAATTTTCCAAGCTGTTTAAAGGCACAGTCAACTTAGTGTACGTAAACTTCTGACACACTGGAATTGTGATACAGTGAATTATAAGTGAAGTAATCTGTCTGTAAACAATTGTTGGAAAAATTACTTGTGTCATGCACAAAGTAGATGTCCTAAACGACTTGCCAAAACTATAGTTTGTTAACAAGAAATGTGTGGAGTGGTTGAAAAACAAGTTTTAATGACTCCAACCTAAGTGTATGTAAACTTCAACTTCAACTGTAAGTGTGTGTTCTCTCCTGTATTTTAGGCTCTATTACTCCAGTCTAGTCCAGTTCAGGAGACTCAGTCATTCTGCCTTGGCTTCCCCTCTCTCTTTCAGGCTTCTTGGTAAAGGTATATATAAACACACACACACACACACACACACACACACACACACACACACACACACACACACACACACACACACACACACACACACACACACACACACACACACACACACACTAGCTTGTCTCTTCCCCATATCCACAGAAACCCCCCTCACACCTATCCTACCCAATGTGGTCATAATAAAGAGCTATTTCTCTATAGTGTGTCTCTTATTGCAGGCTTTCACCCCCTGGCATTAATATACCATTGATTTGGAGAGATAATAACACACTTTACGACTCTGTACTCTGAGTGTGTGTGTGTGGGTTTGTCTCAGTTAAATTATCTTGTTTTCTAGGCTCTGTTCAACATTTTATTTTCATTTTAGAACTCCCCAAGGTAAATGAGAGACAGGCTCCAAACACACACACACACACACACACACACACACACACACACACACACCAGGGCGTTAGAATACTTTGTTTCTTATGGAAAATGCAATTACCTTTGTTTTGGGCAAAATAAACCTATTGGTGGTGAAAAGCATGGCTATGTACTTAGAGATGCTCTCAACCAAGGTTTTGAATTCCTCGTTGATTCTGGTGGATGCCCCTAAAATACATAGTAGTCTGAATCAACATGTAGTTGATAACGCTCAAATAAATTATTGCAAAACAAGAGAGGAAAAAATATATAGAAAAACCCTTTCTGTAGGAGAACAGTCAAAAACATAAAAACCCTATGAATTGTGGCAGGACTGTGTGTGTCTGTGTGTGTTTGAGGAGGAAGAGGCAAGGGCGTGTGTGTCTGTGTGTGTTTGAGGAGGATGAGGCAAGAGCATGTGTGTATTTGGTAATGTAAGAGCTTTTTAAGGCCACATAAAATTCAGGCCTTGTATCATACTCTAAGTGTGCATTTCCATTTGAGTCATTTAGCAGACGCTCTTATCCAGAGCAACTTACAGTTAGTGCGTTCATATTAAGATACACTACATTACCAAAAGTATGTGGACACCTGCTCGTCGAACAACTCATTTCAAAATCATGGGCATTACAGTTTTTTTTGATTGCTTAAGCACGATTTTCAAAACAGGGCCCGTGTTTTCAAAACACTACACACAATTAGCACAACCACACACCCAATTAGCAAAACACTACAGATCCTTTGCAAAATTAAACACTCTTGTAAAAACTATACACTTCTTTTTAAAAACCACACTTTGTTACCATATGAAACACACACGTTTCACATTACTATACTCTGTTTGCACGAGTTACACTCTGCTGTGATAAACCTAAAACACTTTTAGCACTTCTACTTCCCTATGATTAGAGTAGGCTACTCTCAACAAAGTACAAATATAATGTAAATTCACCAAACACTACACAAGACCAATGTTGCAGACTGAAGAAACTCATTTATTTCTCAACACGCCCAAAATGTTGACATGGAGATTCATAATACTGTAACCAAACGTCACTTTACGTATTGTAAGTTTTAAAAAAAATTAAAAAAATAACTAGACATTGTCTCTTCGCCTAGCTGGATCTGGCCAGAGAATTTCATCAACATCGCAGGCAATGTTGTCATTAGCAAGACACATTGGAAAGAAACGTCTTGAATGACGAATCCATCCTTGCATTGCTGCTACCTCCATCTGGTCACAGGCCTCCTCCATGGCTTGGATGAGGGGTACCTCAGCCTGGAGACGGAGATCATATACCTTCCACCGCCATGCCGAGAAAAACTCTTCTATAGGGTTGAGGAATGGAGAGTATGGTGGAAGATATAGGACGGTGAAATGTGGATGTTGCTGAAACCAGTTCTGAACCAGAGCAGAGCGGTGGAAAGACACATTGTCCCAGACAACAATGTATTGCATATGATCGATTTGATTTGCTGCTGTTATGTTGTGCAATTGGTCCAAGAATGTAAGTATGAGTGCTGTGTTGTAAGGGCCCATATGGGCATGGCGGTGGAGGACCCCATTCTGTGTAATGGCTGCACAGAGTGTTATATTACCCCCACGTTGCCCTGGGACATTGACTATAGCCCTGTGGCCAATGATGTTTCTTCCCCTCCTTCGTGTTCTCATCAGGTTGAACCCAGCCTCATCTACGTAAATGAACTCATGCTGGATCTCCTCTCCATCCATTCGTAAAACTCTCTGAAAAACAGTGTCAGGCAAAATTGTGTAGTTCAGTGTAGATCTAGTATACATATTACAGTACAGTAAAAGATTATGAGACAGTATGCAAGATCACACTGCTAAAGTGAATACATACCTCTGCATAATCATGCCGCAGTCGTTTCACCCTTTCGGAATTGCGCTCGAAAGGCACTCGATAAATTTGCTTCATTTGAATATGTTATTTTTTTAGGATGCGTGCCAGTGTTGATGTTGAGACCTGATGGATATCGTTGAGAATGGCGTGGTTATTGACAATGTTAGCTTGGAGCTGCTTGAGTGTTATAGCATTGTTGGCCAAAACCATGTTTACTATCTCCCTCTCTTGCTGTTCTGTGAACATAGGAGGCCTTCCCCCTTGTCGTCCCTGACCCTCAATCCTATGTAGAAAAAAAAACAGTATACAATAGTACAGTAATTTCACAGGAAAAGGTAACAGAAGTGCTGATAGTGCATAGAATATAGTACTGTAAGCAGTTACTGAAACCGTGCAGATGTTTTTGATATGATGATATTTTAACAATACCTATTTTCCAGTCGAAATGTTCTCATCACACTTGCCACTGTATATCGGCTTAGATTTGGCTGTACTCGCAGTCCAGCCTCCCTCAGCGTCAGGCCGTGGTTGACAATGTGGTCAACCAGTGTTGCGCGGATCTCATTTGTCAGATTCGGTCCTCTTTGAGCACCTTCTTGTCTTCCTCTTCCTCTTCCTCTTCCTCTTCCTCCCCTTCCTCCTCCTCCTCGTTCTCCTCCTCGTTCTCCTCCTCGTCCTCCTCGTTCTCCTCGTCCTCCTCGTCCTCCTCGTTCTCCTCGTTCTCCTCGTCCTCCTCCTCGTTCTCCTCGTCCTCCTCGTCCTCCTCGTCCTCCTCGTTCTCCTCATTCTCCTCCTCGTCCTCCTCCTCGTTCTCCTCGTCGTCGTCCTCCTCCTCCTCCTCCTCCTCGTCTTACTCTTTCTCTGACTATTTCCATTGTGCTTGAAGACCGATGAACTCACCTGCTGCTTTTTATAGTGCTTATACACCTGATTGGTGTGTCTACAATTAAGCAAACGAGTGTTTGCACACCTGATGACTGTGTTGAACCAATTGGTTGGACGGTGTGGTAATTTGACAGTCAGTGCTTTGGTATTGCAAGGACGTGACTTCATGATAGATTTTTGTGTGTAATGTATGTTATGTGTGTTTAGTGTTTTGCAAATCACTGTGTGTAGAGTTTTGCAACAAGTGTAAGGTTGACAATGTGCTTATAGTTGTGCAAATATGGGCTGATGTTTTGCTTCTTGAGTGTAAGGTTTTGCTAATAGTGTACTACTTTTAATTTTAGTGTGTAAGCAATCCAAAAAAACTGTAATATGGAGTTGGTTCCTCCCTTTGCTGATATAACAGCCTCCATTCTTCTGGGAAGGCTGTCCACTAGATGTTGGAATATTGCTGCGGGGACTTTCTTCCATTCAGCCACAAGCATTAGTGAGGTCGGGCACTGATGTTGTGTGATTAGGCCTGGCTCACAGTTGGCGTTCCAATTCATCCCAAAGGTGTTCAATGGGGTTGCGGTCAGGGCTCTGTGCAAGCCAGTCAAATTCTTACACAACTATTTCGACAAACCATTTCTGTATGGACCCTGCTTTGTGCACAGGGGCATTGTCATGCTGAAACAGGAAAGGGCCTTCTCCAAACGGTTGCCATAAAGTTGGAAGCACAGAATAATCTAGAATGGCATTGTATGCTGTAGCGTTGATTTCACTTCACTGGAACTAAGGGACCTAGCCCGAACCATGAAAAACAGCCCCAGACCATTATTCCTCCTCCACCAAACTTACAGTTGGCACTATGCATTCGGGCAGGTAGCGTTCTCCTGGCATCCGCCAAACCCAGATTCGCCCATCCATTATTTAAGACACTCTCAGAAGAGGTAGGGTTTCAGATGGGCAGGGAAGATGGGCAGGGACTCTGGATTCACCATTGGGGTGCCAGGACAGAGACCGGAGGTGGCAGAATGGAGTGCTCGGGTTGGGGTGTAGGGTTTGAGCATAGCCTGAAGGTAGGCAGGGGCAGTTCCTCTTACTGCTCCGTAGGCAAGGACCATGGTCTTGTACTGGATGCGACCTTTGACTGGAAGCCAGTGAAGTGTGCGGAGGAGTGGGATGACATGGGACAACTTGGGAAGGTTGAACACCAGGCGGGCTGCAGCATTCTGGATAAGTTGCAGGGGTTTGATGGCACAAGTGGGGAGCCCAGTCAACAGCGAGTTGCAGTAGTCCAGACGGGAGATGACAAGTGCCTGGATTAGGACCTGCGCCGCTTCCTGTGTGAGGAAGGGTTGAAATCTACGGATGTTGTAGAGCATGAACCTGCAGGAGAAAGTCACTGCTTTGATGTTTGACGAGAACAACATGGTGTTGTCCAGAGTCACCAAGGTTCTTTGCACTCTGGGATGGGGACACTGTGGCATTGTCAACTGTGATGGAGAGGTCTTTGAGTGGGCAGGCCTTCCTCGGGAGGAAGAGCAGCTCCGTCTTGTCGAGGTTGAGCTTGAGGTGGTGGGCTGACATCCAAGCTGAGATATCTGCCAGGCACACAGAGATGCGTGTCGCCACCTGGGTGTCAGAAGGGGGGAACGAGAAAAGTGGTTGAGTGTGAGCCGCATAACAATGATGAAGGAGACCATGTGAGGATATGACGGAGCCGAGTTACTTGGTGTATAGAGAGAAGAGGAGAGGGCCTAGAACCGAGCCCTGGGGGACACTATCTGTGAGAGTATGTGTTGCAGACACAGATCCTCTCCACGACACCTGGTAGGAGCGGCCTGCCAGGTAGGATGCAATCGAAGAGTGTGCGGAGCCTGAGACGCCCATCCCTGAGAGGGTGGAGATGAGGATCTGATGGTTCATGGTGTTGAAAGCAGAGGATAGATCTAGGAGGATGAAAACAGAGGAGAAAGAGTCAGCTTTGGCAGTGCGGAGAGCCTCCGTGACACAGAGAAGAGCAGTCTCGGTTGAGTGACCCGTCTTGAAGCCTGACTGGTTAAGGTCAAGAAGGTTAGATCTTAGAGAGATAGCGAGAGAGTTGGTCAGAGACAGCATGGTTAACTGTTTAGGAAATAAAAAAAAGAAGGGAGTAGTTTTTGACATCAGAGGAGTCAAGAGTTGTTTTCTTGAGGAGAGGAGCACCATTTTGAAGTCAGAGGTGACACAGCCAGTGGTCAGTGATGGGTTGATGAGGGAAGTGAGGAATGGGAGAAGGTCTCTAGAGATGGTCTGGAGAAGGGAGGAGGTGATGGGGTCAAGCGAGCAGGTTGTCGGGCGGCCGGGCCTCACTATTTGCAGGGTTTCATTTGGCGAGAGAGAGGAGAAAGAGGTCAAGGCCTAGGGTAGCTCTGTGTGAATGGGATCAGTGGACTCAATAGACTGAGTGAATGAGAAGCGGATGTCGCCAACCTTCTTTTCAAAGTGGTTGACAAAGTCGTCCGCAGAGAGGGATGGGGTGAAAGATTAAGGAGGGAGGAGAAGGTGGAAAATAGTTTCCTAGGGTTAGAGGCAGAAGCTTTACATTTTGAGTGATAGGAAGTGGCTTTAGCAGCGGATACAGAAGAAGAGAAGGTAGAGAGGAGGGAGTGGAAGGATGATGGGTCCTCCGGAAGTTTAGTTTTCCTCCATTTTTGCTCAGCTGCCCTCAGCCCTGTTCTGTAAGCTTGCAATGAGTAACTCAGCCACGGAGCAGCAGGGGAAGGCTGAGCTGGCCGGGAGGAAAGGGGACAGTGTGAGTCATAGAATGCTGAAAGGGAAGAGAGTAGGGTTGAAGAGGCAGAATCAGGAGACAGGAGGGAGAAGGATTTAGCAGAAGAACGAGATGATAGGATAGAAGAGGAGAGAGTAGTGGGAGAGAGAGAGAAAAGATTGTGACATCGCATAACCATCTGGGTAGGGGCTGAGTGGCTAGGGTTGGAGGAAAGGGAGACAGAAAAGGAAACAAAGTAGTGATCAGAACCTGGAGGGGGGTTGCAGTGAGATTAGTAGGCGAACAGCCTCTAGTAAAGATGAGGTCAAGTGTATTGCCTGCCTTGTGAGTGGAAGGGGACTGGGAAAGGATGAGGTCAAGAGGCAAGGAGGGGAAAGAGAGAGTTGGAAAGAAATGAATCGAATGGCAGACGTTGGGAGGTTGACGTCGCCAAGTACGAAGAGCAGTGAGCCATCGTCAGGAAATGATCTTAAGGTGTCAAGCTCATTGACAAACTCTGTAAGGCACCTGGTGGGCGATAGATGACAACAATGTTAAGCTTGAGTGGACAAATGACAGTGGCAGTATGGAATTCAAATGAGGAGATGGATAGGAGAGAGAGGGAGAAATTTATATAATCTGCACTTAGGAGAAATTAGTAGCCTTGTGCCACCACCGTGACAATCAGATGCTCTTGGACAATGAGAGAAAATGTAGTTACTGCTACACTGGAGTAGCAGTGTTCTCTGGGGTGATACATGTCTCAGTCAGGGCCAAAAAGTCAAGGGACTGAAGGGCAGCATAGGCTGAGATGAACTCTGTGTTCTTGACCACAGATCGGCAGATCCAAACGCTGCCAGAGACCAGGAATTCCACATGGGTTGTGCACGCAGGGTACACTAAATTACAAAGGGTTGCAGCCAAGGGGTGGGGAGAATCTGTAAAGCCTACAGGGAGAGGAGAAAACTGGGATAGAAAACACACACATAGTTGCCAAAGCTACAAAATGAGATCTGTAAATAACTAGGTAAGATATTCAAGTGAGAGAGTGATGTGGAGCCTTCCTCTCTTTCCTTCCTCCAATAACTCGGCAGAAGCGTCTTTGTTTCGGCGACAGTATTAGTTTTGTGACAAGACTACTGCTGACACGGCCGCCACTGACACGGCCACCGCTGAGAAAACAGGGGAGACTGAAGTACTAATACTAATTGCTTTGCAAAGGTGAAGAGCACAG
The DNA here is from genome assembly GCF_964263955.1 of Coregonus lavaretus. Taxonomy (NCBI): domain Eukaryota; kingdom Metazoa; phylum Chordata; class Actinopteri; order Salmoniformes; family Salmonidae; genus Coregonus; species Coregonus lavaretus. Next base: position 38,081,512 of record NC_140004.1, on the reverse strand, counting down.
CTCCCGGTACTAATTGCTGATTACCTAGGAGAGGAGAAACCACTCCCCCTCAATACAGCCACTGATTACGAAAACAACAACAGTCACAAGTTGCCCTGCCCTTTAATCCTGGTTGGTGTGTCAACAATCATCTGCAAGTTAATAGCAGTCAGCAGTTCACACACCAAGTAGGGAAGACAGGCAGCACTTAAAGTAGATGGCCCTAGCTAGTAAAATGACAGGACTAGACAACAACAGATAAAGACAAAAATTATACTCATCACTCCTGGAGATATCAAGCTATAGAATGATGCATTTTCATGCATTAGGTGGTATTTGGAGATTTGGGGCAGGAGGAGTAGAAATTGAATTTCATATATTGTCGTTTTCTCCTCTCTCTAGTGTTAAGCTCTGTGTTACAGGCACTGTTTTATTTTGAAAGGAGAAAAGCAGTGGGGCTAAGAGGAGCAGGTCAAAGGCTTGCTAATTTACTGTACTACACACACACACACTTAGACACACTTAGACACACAGTGACACCAACACACATACTCAGACAATATTTCATTACACACTTTGCCTAACTTTGGAAAAGATGCTTAAGCCTCTGCTATTTCAGGCTTAAATCTCTCCTTGGAGGAATGCACAGGGAGGAAAGGATTGTTCTGGAGATTGAGGCCGTCACTTTTAATAATACCCCGGTCTTATTTGTGGGAACTATTATAGGGCCATTTCAGTCTCTATTTCTCTCTCTCTCTCGCTCCCCTCTCTCTCTCTCTCTCTCTCTCTCTCTCTCTCTCTCTCTCTCTCTCTCTCTCTCTCTCTCTCTCTCTCTCTCTCTCTCTCTCTCTCTCTCTCTCTCTCTCTCCTCTCTTCTCTCTCTCCTCTCTCTTCTCTCTCTTTCTCCTCTCTCTCCTCTCTCTCTCTCTCTCTCTCCTCTCTCTCTCTCGCTGTCTCTCCTCTCTTCTCTCTCTCTCTCCTCTTTCTTCTCTCTCTTTCTCCTCTCTCTCTCCTCTCTCTCTCTCTCCCTCTCTGTACACTCCTAATAGTGGTGTCCAGTAAGTGTACCCTCAGGACGCAATAATGTGTGTGTTTCTGCTTTATTGCTCGCTATGAGGTTCACATTTCGAGAAGAGGCCCCAGCGTACTCTTATTACACCCATGGTGATGAATATGGACAATTCCTTTTTTTATTTTTTATTTGCTGTGTGTGTGTTTGGAGCCTGTCTCTCATTTACCTTGGGGAGTTCTATAGAGTGCTGTTGGCTGCTTGATGCCTAGAGTGACCAATACAATCAGTCCTGTTGATGGTATTAGCCACTCAGAATCCTGACTTGAAAGACATTAACCATAAAACAGCCTTTGTTCCCCCAGCCATCTTCCCCTGACCCTGGAAAATTTATAGCGCAATATCACAGAGAAACATTCATAAAGTTCTGTGTTTTTTCCTGGAGGGAGAAAGGAAAAGAAGATGTTGAACAGCGCCTAGAAAACAAGATAATTTAACTGAGACACACACATAAACACACACTCAGCAGAGTGCAGAGTCGTGTGTGTGTTAGACCAGCGGAATCTGGGATAGCGAGGAGATTGGACAGCTATTTCATGTGGTGCAGGATGAGACACAACTCCATTCCCTTCTATAGGACTACTGGTATTGAGCAGGTTCTGAGCAGGTGTAAGTGTCTGCTATAGCTTAGAGCTGAACACACTAAGTTAACAAGAACCTCTCTAATAGAATTACACACCCCTCTTCACCTCTCTCCCTCTTTCTTTCTTTCTTTCTTTTTCTTTTTCTTTCTTTCTTTCTTTTTCTCGCTCTCTCGCTCTCCTCACTGCTTCTCCCTCTCCAAGCTCCTTCTTACTCTAACTTTATATTCATCCTATTCCTCATTCTTTTCACCACCTATCCCTATTCCACTGTGATCTCTCTCTGCTTCTCTCTGCTTCTCTCTAACCCCTCCTCTTCCTGGTGTGACAGAGTTTGAGAGGGTGTTTAATAGTGAGGGACCATGCTTTGTGTTCTATAGTTAGCCCTGTCTCACCGACAATGTGTGATCATCTCCTTCAGGGAAATCTCTCTTCCTCCCCCGTTCTCATTCTCTCTTTCTCTCGTTCTCTCTTTCTCTCTCTTTCTCTCGCTCTCTCTCTCTCTCGCTCGTCCTCTCTCTCGTGCTTTCTCTATCTCTTTATCCTCTCCTTTTCATCCTTTACTGAAATATCCCTCTCTCTTTCCTAAGAGTATTTGACCTCCAGGCTCATGTTCTCTTTTTTCATAGTCTAATGACTCTAATCCATGCAAGGTCACATCCTGTGTGCTTGTGCATCTGTGTGTGTGCGTGGGTAGGTACCTGTGTGTGTGTGTGTGTGTGTTTGTAAAAGTGTTCTGTATTGTATTTAATACCTACTGTTTATTCATACTTCCCACTGAGGTCCTTTCCTCTGTCATCTCTGACCTTTGAGTCACCCCATGTGGTTGCCATGGTTTCTCTACCGGTCCAGAAGGTCAATCTATCTGCTTTATAATCACAAGCTGTTTGGACAAATGGATGCGCAAACTAGAACAAAACTAGACCATGATTTTTCAGACTGACTTATTTGTGAAATTTGTCAAAATAATTAAATGAAGTTGGACTATTTGTGACATGTTGGCCTTACCCAGGCCTCCTTTAAAGGTAACTCCACCCAAAAAGGACAACTCCACCCTTTTGGTATTTGTTTCATTAGTCCATTGTTGCTATAGTCCCAAAATGTTTCAAGTTTTCAAGATATGTAACTTTCAAAATACATAAATCTGGCCGTATGATGCATTTTGCATCATAAAATGCATCATATGGGCCAGATTTATGTATTTTGAAAGTTACATACAGTATCTTGAAAACTTGATTTCTGACATGCAAAACATTTTGGGGCTATAGCAACAATGAAACAAATACCAAAATATCGTTTTTGGGGGGAGTTTTCCGTTAAGACTCCATAATGTTTCATCTGTAGGTGCAACAAAGCAATAATTTGTGTCATATGAAGAACACAGTAGAACACAGTATCAGACAGTAGAACACAGTATCAGACAGTAGAACACAGTATCAGACAGTAGAACACAGTATCAGACAGTAGAACACATTATCAGACAGTAGAACACAGTATCAGATAGTATAATACAGTATCAAACAGTAGAACGCAGTAGAACACAGTATCATACAGTAGAACACAGTATCAGACAGTAGAACACAGTATCAGACAGTAGAACACAGTATCAGACAGTAGAACACAGTATCAGACAGTAGACCACATTATCAGACAGTATAATACAGTATCAAACAGTAGAACGCGGTAGAACACAGTATCAGACAGTAGAACACAGTATCAGACAGTAGACCACATTATCAGACAGTATAATACAGTATCAAACAGTAGAACGCGGTAGAACACAGTATCAGACAGTATAATACAGTAGAACACAGTATCAGACATTAGAGCACAGTAGAATACAGTAGAACAGAGTGCAGGTCTATTATACACTTCAGCTGATCAGTAGTACAGATAGGATGAGATCAGCCTACTGACCTTACACTCGGTGTGTTTGTGTGCGTGCGTGCGTGTGTGTGTACAGTGCTCCAGCAATAGGACACCCAGCAGGGGAGCTCTCTCTCTCTCGGAACACCATGGGGGTTCTAGAAGCTGTTTTATAGAATCATGACGAGAACACATTCTGAGAACTGTCCTCCTGTCCACATGCAGGGCAGCAATTACAAGCACACAATAGTGTGGTGTCACGGTAATGGTGGGTTTACAGTAGTAATGATTTGCTGGCTGGGGTTCAGTCATTTGTGTTGTGTTTCTCCATCGCTCTTTTCCCCCTCTCAACATGTTTACCATGTTGATATTGGAAAATGCAATTGTGTTCATTGTCCGTAGCTGGTGCCTGCCCATACCATAACCCCACCGCCACCATGGGGCACTCTGTTCACAACGTTGACATCAGCAAACCGCTCGCCCGCACAACGCAATACACGCTGTCTGCCATCTGCCCAGTATAGTTGAAACTGGTATTAATCCGGTATAGAGCACATTTCTCCAGCGTGCCAGTGGCCATCGAAGGTGAGCATTTGCCCACTGAAGTCGGTTACAATGCCGAACTGCAGTCAGTTCAATACCCTGGTGAGGACGACAAGCATGCAGATGAGCTTCCCTGAGACGGTTTCTGACAGTTTGTGTAGAAATTATTTGGTTGTGCAAACCCACAGTTTCATCAGCTGTCCAGGTGGCTCGTCTCATACCATCCCGCAGGTGAAGAAGCCGGATGTGGAGGTCCTGGGTTGACGTGGTTAAACGTGGTCTGTGGTTGTGAGGTCGGTTGGACGTACTGCCAAATTCTCTAAAACGACGCTTATGGTAGAGAAATGTACATTACATTATCTGGCAACAGCTCTGGTGGACATTCCTGCAGTCAGCATGACAGTTGCACGCTCCCTCAAAACTTGAGACATCTTTGGCATTGTGTTGTGTGACAAAACTGCACATTTTAGTTTGGCCTTTCATTGTCCCCAGAACAAGGTGCACCTGTGTAATGATCATGCTGTTTAATCAGCTTCTTGATATGTCACACCTGTCAGGTGGATGGATTATCTTGGCAAAAGAGAAATACTCACTAACAGGGATGTAAATAAATTTGTGCACCACATTTTTGAGAAATAAGGTATGTGTGCGTATGGAACATTTCTGGGACACTTTACATGTTACGTTTATATTTTTGTTCAGTATAAATTATAGGTTATTGAAGCCCATGATTCATTTAACAGAAAATGAATTAAATGATTGTGCCACTTGCACAGTAGAGCCTATACCTATACTCACATCCATCCATCCATCCATCCATCCATCCATCCATCCATCCATCCATCCATCCATCCATCCATCCATCCATCCATCTCTCTAGACAATCAGTGTGTTTTCTTGTGCATGTGCTTGCATTCACACGTGTTTTTGTGCATCCTAGCGTGTGTGTGAGTGTGTGTGTGTGCATAACATCAGGTGTGAGCAGAGCCATGCGTGCGGACCATGGATATGAGGAATAAGGTATTCATCCCCATACTCCAGTGGTTGGAGGTTAGTTACAAGCCTGTCTAGCTAACTGACTAATGTAGCAGGAGGAATCCACAGGCACACATACTGCACCATACACGTGTGTGTGTGTGTGTGTGTACGGCCTGTGTGTGCGTGCGTGTGTGTTTGTATGTGTGCTCAGGCACGTGTTAGGTGGTCGGCAGCACATGCACATGCTCTGCATTTCTGAGATGTCCGTGTTATTTTGTTGATGCAATACATTGCAACACCTACTGTTTGTACACATGAGACATCATATGGAATAGATCATTGTGTGTTAAATAGAGTACATGGTTTCTCTCCAGCTCTGTAGATCACTGGTCCTTTGATTTTATAGAGAGATGGTAATTAGTTTGACAGACGGCTTGGGTTGCCCTGAGGCCTACCTTACCTACACTGTTGCTAATCTCAAACTCCTCTATCCCCCCCCCCCCCCCCCCCCACCCCCCCCCCCCCCCACCCCCACCCCCCACCCCACCCCCCCTTCCCTTGCTGTAACCTGTTGCTTCCCTCCTTCCCTTCTCCTCTCCTCTCTCCTCTCCTCCTTTAATCTCTCCCTCATGTGAAGACTAATTTACAGAGCTGACTTAATCAGATGTGCCCCAGCTGAGAGCGGTATGTTGGAGCCGTGTGTGTGTGTGTGTTTGTGTGTGTGTTTGAGAGACAGAAAGAGAGCTGTGTGTGTCCTGCAGATAGCAGGGCTTAGCAGAAGGGGACTGTACTGTAAGCCCTCAATTATATACCCGACAGGCTGATACTGCTATGAGACACGGATGGATATTTGTGTGTGTGTGTCTGTCAGTCAGAGAGAGCGAGAGAGAGAGAGACTGTGCCTGTGAGACTAAATATGTTTCTTTGTGTTTTTGTCATAGTCCTTTCTGAGAAATTATGTCTCTCTCTCTCTCTCTCTCTCTCTCTCTCTCTCTCTCTCTCTCTCTCTCTCTCTCTGTCTCTCTCTCTCTCATTCACTCACTCACTCACTCACTCACTCACTCACTCACTCACTCACTCACTCACTCACTCACTCACTCACTCACTCACTCACTCACTCACTCACTCACTCACTCACTCACTCACTCACTCACTCACTCACTCACTCACTCACTGTCTCAATTCAATGGGGCTTTATTGGCATGGGAAACATGTTTACATTGCCAAAGCAAGTGAAATTAACAAAAGTGAGAAGACTCAAAACATAAACAAAAAACTATTAGGAATTAATAGTAAATATTGCACTCAAAAAGGTTTTAAAAAGATACACATTTCAAGTGTTATATTATCAGGCATGTACAATGTTTTAGCAATGTGCAAATAGTTGTAGTATGAATAGTAGGGGAAGATAAAATAAACAGATACATATTGGTGGTATTTACTATATTTGTGCTCCACTGGTTGCCCTTTTCACATGGCAACGGGCCACAAATCTTGCTGCTGTGATTGTTGTAATTCTGCTCTGCATGCATTGTTTGAGGTTTTGCGTTGTACACAAAGTATTTTTTTTGTTCAGAATTCTGCATGCAGAGTCTTAATTGGGTGTTTGTCCCATTTAGTAAATTATTGGTTGGTGAGTGGACCCCAGACCTCACAACCATAGAGGGCAATGGGTTCTATAACTGATGGAATTATTTTTAGACAGATCCTAATTGGGATGTCGAGTTTTATGTTCCTTTTGATAGCATAGAAGGCCCTTCTTGCCTTGTCTCTTAGATCGTTCACAGATTTGTAGAAGTTATCTGTGGTGTTGATGTTTAGGCCGACGTAGGTATAGTTCTCTGTGTGCTCTAGGGCAACGGTGTCTAGATGGAATTTGTATTTGTTGTCTTGTCTACTGGACCTTTTTTGGAACACCATTATTTTTGTCTTACTGAGATTCACTGTCAGGGCCCAGATCTGACAGAATCTGTGCAGAAGATCTAGGTGCTGCTTTAGGCCCTCCTTGGTTGTTGACAGAAGCACCAGATCATCAGCAAACAGTCGATATTTGACTTCAGATTCTAGTAGGGTGAGGCTGGGTACTGCAGACTGTTCTAGTGCCCTCACCAATTAATTGATATACACTATATATACAAAAGTATGAGGACTCCCCTTCAAATTAGTGGATTCAGCTATTTCAGCCACACCCATTGATGACAGGTGTATAACATCGAGCACACAGCCATGCAATCTCCATAGACAAACACTGGTAGTAGAATGGTCTTACTGAAGAGCTCAGTGACTTTCAACGTGGCACCGTCATAGGATGCCACCTTTCCAACAAGTCAGTTCGTAAAATTTCTGTCCTGCTATAGCTGCCCCGGTCAACTGTAAGTGCTGTTAATGTGAAGTGGAAACGTCTAGGAGCAACAACGGCTCAGCCGCAAAGTTGCAGGCCACACAAGCTCACAGAACGGGACCGCCGAGTGCTGAAGTGTGTAGCGCATAAAAATAATCTGTTCTCGGTTGCAACACTCACTGCCGTGTTCCAAACTGCCTCTGGAAGCAACGTCAGCACAAGAACTCTTCGTCGGGAGCTTCATGAAATGGGTTTCCATGGCCGAGCAGCTGCACAGAAGCTTAAGATCACCATGCGCAATGCCAAGCGTCGGCTGGAGTGGTGTAATGCTCGCCGCCATTGGACTCTGGAGCAGTGGAAATGCGTTCTATGGAGTGATGAATCACAACATTCTATACAATTCTTTGCTTCCAAATTTGTGGCAACAGTTTGGAGAAGGCCCTTTTCTGTTTCAGCATGACCTCAACCCCATTGAACACCTTTGGGATGAATTGGAACTCCGACTGCGAGCCAGGCCTAATCGCCCAACATTAGTGCCCGACCTCACTAATGCTCTTATGGCTGAATGGAAGCAAGTCCCTGCAGCAATGTTCCAACATCTAGTGGAAAACCTTCCCAGAAGAGTGGAGGCTGTTATAGCATTAAAGGGGGGACCAACTCAATATTAATGCCCATGAGTTTGGAATGAGATGTTTGACGAGCAGGTGTCCACACACTTTTGGATATGTAGTGTACATGTTGAAGAGGGTGGGGCTCAAGCTGCATCCCTGTCTCACCCTGAGGAAAGAAATGTGTGATTTTATAAATGTCGTATATTTTTCCCCCGACACCGCTTTCCATCAATTTGTATAGCAGACCCTCATGCCAAATTGAGTCAAAATAGTTTTTAAATCAACAAAGCATGAGAAGACTTTGCATTTGTTTTGTTTTGTTTATTTTTCAATAACGGTGTGCAGGGATTATATGTGGTTTGTCATACAGTATTTTGGTAAGAATCAATTTGACATTTGCTCACATTGTTTCCACTGAGGAAAAGTTGAAGTCTGCTGTTGATGATACTGCAGAGGATTTTTCAGAGATTGCTGCTGACGCATATTCCATAGTAATTATTGGGGTCAAATTTGTCTCCACTTTTGTGGATTGGAGTGATTAGTCCTGGGTTTCCAATATTGGGGAAGATGCCAGAGCTGAGGATGATGTTAAAGAGTTTAAGTATAGCCAATTGATATTTATCGTTTGTATATCATTTCATTTAGGATACTCTCAACACCACAGGCCTTTTTGGCCTGTAGTTCATTCAATGTAATTGGAGAATCCAGTGTGTTCTGGTAATGTTTAATAGCTGATTCTACGATTTGTAGTTGATCATGTATATGTTTTAGCTATTTGTTATTTTGTATTATTTTTTAAAAGTTGTTTTTTATTTGTCATTGTTTATGATTCTACAGATAACACAGACAGAACAGGTAGAGGGTGAAACACATGGATCCCCTATCAAATCAAGCCCACCCCAACCTCCCCTTGCTCTAACTGAGCCTCACCGCAAAACCAGACTTAAAGCAGGCATGATATACAATTAGTAATACATTCAAATAGTACAATGAATACAATGAATACAAAGATATATAAATAATAATAATAATAATAATGATACAAATTCTAATTTGGGTTGGTTTATGGAGATGTGAAAATCGCTGGATCCATGTCTTCTACAAAGAATAGGAAAGGTTGCCAGATATTATAAAATCTAATTGCAGATCCCCTAACGGAGTAGCGTATTTTCTCTAGCTTGAGATGTTGCATAACTTCCTTTATCCAATGGTTAAAAGTAGGAGGAAACCGATCCTTCTACTTAAATAGTATAAGATGTCTAGCTAGAAGAGTAGCAAATGCCAGCATGTTGCCCATAGAGCTGTTTAGAGGACCCTCCTGTGGTGCCACTCCCAATAATGCAATAAAAGCAGAAGGTTCTATAGGTCTCTCCAGTATCTTAGAAAACGTCTAAAAAATTGATATCCAGAAATCTGTCAATTTCGGGCATGTCCAAAACATGTGCAGTAATAATCTCATTGTTGAGGGTAAAGACTTTGAGGAAATTCCTCAAATATGAAAAGCAAGAGAGGAGAGAGTTGATCTGAGAATTTTTTAAAGAATTTGCTTGGAAATCCATTAGGTCCAGGAGTTTACCACACTGCATAGATTTAATTGCCAACACAATCTCTTCTACAGAGAACTGTTCTAATTCAGCAGCTGTCTCAGGTTCAACTGTAAGAGTATCTAAGAGTCCTCTGTAGCTCAGCTGGTAGAGCACGGCGCTTGTAACGCCAAGGTAGTGGGTTCGATCCCCGGGACCACCCATACACAAAAATGTATGCACGTATGACTGTAAGTCGCTTTGGATAAAAGCGTCTGCTAAATGGCATATTATTATTATTATTATTATTATCTAAGTTCTCAAAGAAGGTGTCGAGTAAGGTAGCATTACCAGCGGATTCCGAAGTGTATCATTGTGAGTAAAAGTTATGAAAGCATGAATTGACCTCTAAATTAACAATACATTTGTTACCCAGCTCGTCAGTTATCTCAGGTATGGTTTAATTTGCGGTTCTCTGACGCAGCTGGTGTGCGAACATTTTTCCTGATTTCTCTCCATGTTCATAATTTTTGTATTGAGATTTACTAATTAGATTCTCAGCTTGTCGAGTTGAAAGAAGATCAAACTCTGTGTCACGACTTCCTCCGAAGCTGCCTCCTCTCCTTGTTCTGGCAGGCTTCGGCGTTCGTCGTCACCGGCCTTCAAGCCACTGCCGCATCACATCTCATCATTCCATTTGTTTTGTCTTGTTTTTATACACAACAGTTCATATCCCCTCATCAGTACCTGTATAAGTATTCTGTCTTTCTTTATTAAGAAATAAATGCATTGTTGGTTAAGGTCTGTAAGTAAGCATTTCACGGTAATGTCTACACCTGTTGTTTGCATGTGGCAAATACAATTTGATTTGATTTGATTTGTGTGTCCGGGAAGGGGACGAGTGGAAGACAGCCTTTAGCACCACCACAGGGCATTTTGAATACCTGGTGATGCCCTACGGTTTGATGAATGCTCCATCCGTCTTCCAGTCCTTTGTGAACGAGGTGTTTTTCGGGACATGCTTGGTCACGGTGTGGTGGTCTACATCGATGACATCCTGGTGTATTCCGCTACGCGTGCCGAGCATGTGTCCCTGGTTCGTTGAGTGCTGGGCCGACTGTTGGAGCACTTTTCTGTCAAGGCAGAAAAGTGTCTGTTCTTCCAACAATCTGTCTTCTTCCTCGGATACCACATCACCACCTCAGGTGTGATGGAGGTGGAGGGAGACCGCATTTCAGCCCTGCGTAATTGGCTGACTCCAACCACAGTAAAGGAGGTGCAGCGCTTCATTGGCTTTGCCAATTACTATTGGAGGTTTATCCGGGGCTTTGGCAAGGTCGCAGCTCCCATCACCTCTCTGTTGAAGGGTGGGCCGTCCGGCTCCGCTGGTCTGCTGAGGCTGACAGGGCTTTCAGAAACCTGATTGCTCTGTTCACCTCAGCCCCGGTACTGGTCCATCCCGATCCATCATTACCATTCGTAGTGGAGGTGGATGCGTCCAAGGTAGGGATAGGCGCTGTCCTATCCCAACGCTCGAGCACGCCACCCAAGCTCCGCCTCTGTGCCTTCTTCTCTAAGAAGCTCAGCCCGGCTGAGCAGAACTATGACGTTGGTGATCGGGAGCTTTTGGCTGTTGTCAGAGCCCTGACCGCGTGGAGGCACTGGCTCGAGGTGGTGAAACACCCTTTCCTCGTCTGGACTGACCAACGTAACCTGGATTACATCTGGGCAGCGAGGAGGCTGAACCCTCGCCAGGCCAGGTGGGCCTTGTTCTTTACCCGGTTTGATTTCACGCTGTCCTATATACCAGGCACAAAGAACGTGAGGGCAGCCGCACTGTCACGGCTGTACTACACAGAGGAGAGGCCCATAGACAACACCCCCATACTCCCGGCCTCCTGCATTGTGGCGCCGGTAGTGTGGGCGGTGGACGCGGACATAGAGCGGGTGATACGCACAGAGCTATCTCCACCTCAGTGCCCAGCTGGGCTGCGGTACGTGCCATCTAGTGGCCGTGATCGTCTGATCTATTGGGCTCACAAGCCCCCTCCTCTGGTCACCCAGGCATCAGCCGTACAGTGCGCTGTCTGACCGGGAAGTACTGGTGGCCTACCTTGGCTAAGGACGTGAGGGTGTATGTCTCCTCCTGCTCGGTGTGCGCCCAGAGTGAGGCACCTAGGCACCTTCCAGCAGGTTAGTTACAGCCCTTACCAGACTTTCTCACTGATCTTCCCCTCTCTCATGGTAACACCACCATCCTGGTCATTGTGGACCGCTTGTCTAAAGCCTGCCGCCTCCTTCCTCTGCCCGGTCTCCCCACGGCCCTGCAAACTGCGGAAGCCCTGTTTACTCACGTCTTCCGGCACTACGGGGTACCAGAGGACATAGTGTCTGACCGGGGTCCCCAGTTTACGTCTAGGGTCTGGAAGGCGTTCATGGAACGTCTGGGGGTCTCAGTCAGCCTGACCTCTGGGTTTCACCCCGAGTCTAATGGGCAGGTGGATCGGGTGAATCAGGATGTGGGTAGGTTCCTGCGGTCCTACTGCCAGGACCGGCCGGGGAAGTGGTCGGTGTTCTTGCCATGGGCCAAATATGCCCAGAACTCTCTCCACTGCTCCTCCACTATCCTATCACCCGTTCAATGTGTTTTAGGGTATCAGCCGGTCCTGGCACCGTGGCATCAGGGCCAAAGCTCCTGCGGTGGATGACTGGTTTCGGTGCACAGAGGAGACGTGGAACGCTGCCCACGCCCACCTCCAGCGCGGCATGCGGCGTCAGAAAGCCAACGCTGACTGCCACCGCAGTGAGGCCCCGGTCTTTGTACCGGGTGATCGGGTCTGGCTCTCGACCCGGAAGCTGCCCCTCCGCCTGCACTGCCGGAAGCTGAGCTCGCAGTTTGTGGGGCCGTTCAAAGTCCTGAGGAGTGTTAACTAGGTTACCTATAGGTTGCTGCTCCCTCCTGATTACCGTATTAACCCCTCGTTTCACGTATCTCTCCTCAGGCCGGTGGAGGCTGGTCCGCTCCAGGAGTCTGAGGTGCGGAAGGTCCCTCCACCCCCTCTGGACATTGAGGGGGCCCTGGCGTACTCTGTCCGTTCCATCCTGGATTCGAGGCATCGGGTGTGGGGCCTTCAGTACCTCGTGGAGTGGGAGGGGTACGATCCGGAGGAGCGGTGCTGGGTCCCAGTGAGGGATGACCTCGATCCCTCCCTGTTGCAGGATTTCCACCGTCGCTATCCAGCTCACCCTGCTCCGCGTCCTCCTGGCCGGCCCCGAGGCCGGTGTCAGCACGCTGCTGGAGCTGCACGTCAAGTCGGGGTTACTGTCACGACTTCCTCCGAAGCTGCCTCCTCCCTTTATTCAGGCAGGCTTCGGCGATCGTCGTCACCGGCCTTCTAGCCACTGCCGCTCGTCATCTCATCATTCCATTGTTTTGTCTTCTTTTTATACACACCTGGTTCATATCCTCTCATCAGTCCCTGTATAAGTATTCCGTCTGCCCCCCCATATCTTTGTGTGTGATTGTTTCATATGGAGGTGTTGATAGCTCGGTGGAGCTTTATGTACTTATCGCCGGGATATTCACCCGTGTGTTTTGTTTTCACCAGTGCGCCGTTATACCGCATTGTAGTTGTTTTACGCATTGCTGCGTACCGCTGTATTTGCTGAATAAACCATTTATTCTGTGATTTACCCTCCTGCGCCTGACTCTGTCCAAATCACCCGCTACACTCTGTCTGAAGTGTCAAATGTTGTTTTAGTAAATCTGCGGATGAAGAGTGTGAATATGCCACATCCAAATCCAAGATTGTATTTGTAAATTCCCCTAGGCTTTGAATATTGCACTTTTTGCGCTGTACGACATAATTTGGCCCCTTAGATAAGCCTTCACTGATTCCAAAACTGTTGTAGCAGACATTCCAGGGGTTTGATTAAGCTTGAGAAAAAGCTCAATTTGAGATGATAGAAAAGCAACAAAGGTTTCTTCTGATAGCAGTAGTGAGTTAAGCCGCCTAGGGCGATAATTAGGCTGTGTATTTGGTATAAGTAGTTTCATAGTGAGGGGAGAATGATCTGAAATGACTATAGCTTGGTAATCACACTCAGTGATAAGTGGCAGAAATCTATTGTCTAGAAAAAGTAGTCTATACGTGAGAAGGTCTTATGAACTGGCGAGAAAAAATAATACTCCCTAGGTGTGGGATTGCGGAAACGCCACACATCAGATATGCCATATGACTTAACAAATTGCTGAATTGCGGATACTGTCTTTGATGAAGATGATACCTTAGGAGAGCTATGATCCAGATTGGGCGACAGTACACAATTCATATCACCACCTACTATTAAGTGGTGTGTCCATATTTGGTAATCGAGAAAATAAATTTGTGAAGAATGAACTGCTATCCCAATATGGTGCATAAATGTTAGCTAAGATAACAGGTGTATTATACAGTCTTCCTATTACAATAAGGAGTCTGCCTCTACACTTGACATTGCGAACGGTATGTTTTTACTAATAAAATGGCTGCTCCTCTAGTTTTAGAATGAAAATTGGAATGATATGATTGACCGATCCACCCTCCTTTTAAACAAGAGTGGTCGAAAGTGTGGAGATTTGTCTCCTGGAGAAAGGCCATATCTACTTTAAGGTGATTTAAATGAGAAAGAACCCTTTATGTTTCACTGGGTGATTTAAAGATTTAACATTCCAAGCAACGAGCTGTCCCTCTCATGATATTAGGCCTAGCCATGTAAAGTCAGGTGGGGAAAGGATAGATGCCAGATTACAATAACAACTGATCCATTACATAAAAAAAAAAAAAAAAGCAAATAACAAACCAAAACATTGAAGAAAAATTTAAAACATAAACAAACAATACTCTTAAGCCTGGTATGAAAAAGAAAACCCACACTGGTCACCTAATAGAGCAAGGTAAAAGCTAATCCCCACGCAAAGATATCCACACATAATGTGCTTGTAGTGGGGTACACTAAACCTATCGAGTAGAGAGCCCTGCTGAAAGATATCCACACATAATGTGCTTGTAGTGGGGAACACTAAACCTATCGAGTAGAGAGCCCTGCTGAAAGATATCCACACATAATGTGCTTGTAGTGGGGAACACTAAACCTATCGAGTAGAGAGCCCTGCTGAAAGATATCCACACATAATGTGCTTGTAGTGGGGAACACTAAACCTATCGAGTAGAGAGCCCTGCTGAAAGATATCCACACATAATGTGCTTGTAGTGGGGAACACTAAACCTATCGAGTAAAGAGTCCTGCTGAAAGATATCCACACATAATGTGCTTGTAGTGGGGAACACTAAACCTATCGAGTAGAGAGCCCTGCTGAAAGATATCCACACATAATGTGTTTGTAGTGGGGAACACTAAACCTATCGAGTAGAGAGCCCTGCTGAAAGATATCCACACATAATGTGCTTGTAGTGGGGAACACTAAACCTATTGAGTAGAGAGCCTGCTGAAAGATATCCACACATAATGTGCTTGTAGTGGGGAACACAAACCTATTGAGTAGAGAGCCTGCTGAAAGATATCCACACATAATGTGCTTGTAGTGGGGAACACTAAACCTATTGAGTAGAGAGCCCTGCTGAAAGATATCCACACATAATGTGCTTGTAGTGGGGAACACTAAACCTATCAAGTAGAGAGCCCTGCTGAAAGATATCCACACATAATGTGCTTGTAGTGGGGAACACTAAACCTATCGAGTAGAGAGCCCTGCTGAAAGATATCCACACATAATGTGCTTGTAGTGGGGAACACTAAACCTATCAAGTAGAGAGCCCTGCTGAAAGATATCCACACATAATGTGCTTGTAGTGGGGTACACTAAACCTATCGAGTAGAGAGCCCTGCTGAAAGATATCCACACATAATGTGCTTGTAGTGGGGAACACTAAACCTATCGAGTAGAGAGCCCTGCTGAAAGATATCCACACATAATGTGCTTGTAGTGGGGAACACTAAACCTATCGAGTAGAGAGCCCTGCTGAAAGATATCCACATATAATGTGCTTGTAGTGGGGAACATTAAACCTATCGAGTAGAGAGCCCTGCTGAAAGATATCCACACATAATGTGTTTGTAGTGGGGAACACTAAACCTATCGAGTAGAGAGCCCTGCTGAAAGATATCCACACATAATGTGCTTGTAGTGGGGAACACTAAACCTATTGAGTAGAGAGCCTGCTGAAAGATATCCACACATAATGTGCTTGTAGTGGGGAACACTAAACCTATCGAGTAGAGAGCCCTGCTGAAAGATATCCACACATAATGTGCTTGTAGTGGGGAACACTAAACCTATCGAGTAGAGAGCCCTGCTGAAAGATATCCACACATAATGTGCTTGTAGTGGGGAACACTAAACCTATCGAGTAGAGAGCCCTGCTGAAAGATATCCACACATAATGTGCTTGTAGTGGGGAACACTAAACCTATCGAGTAGAGAGCCCTGCTGAAAGATATCCACACATAATGTGCTTGTAGTGGGGAACACTAAACCTATCGAGTAGAGAGTCCTGCTGAAAGATATCCACACATAATGTGCTTGTAGTGGGGAACACTAAACCTATCGAGTAGAGAGCCCTGCTGAAAGATATCCACACATAATGTGTTTGTAGTGGGGAACACTAAACCTATCGAGTAGAGAGCCCTGCTGAAAGATATCCACACATAATGTGCTTGTAGTGGGGAACACTAAACCTATTGAGTAGAGAGCCTGCTGAAAGATATCCACACATAATGTGCTTGTAGTGGGGAACACTAAACCTATTGAGTAGAGAGCCTGCTGAAAGATATCCACACATAATGTGCTTGTAGTGGGGAACACTAAACCTATTGAGTAGAGAGCCCTGCTGAAAGATATCCACACATAATGTGCTTGTAGTGGGGAACACTAAACCTATCAAGTAGAGAGCCCTGCTGAAAGATATCCACACATAATGTGCTTGTAGTGGGGAACACTAAACCTATCGAGTAGAGAGCCCTGCTGAAAGATATCCACACATAATGTGCTTGTAGTGGGGAACACTAAACCTATCAAGTAGAGAGCCCTGCTGAAAGATATCCACACATAATGTGCTTGTAGTGGGGTACACTAAACCTATCGAGTAGAGAGCCCTGCTGAAAGATATCCACACATAATGTGCTTGTAGTGGGGAACACTAAACCTATCGAGTAGAGAGCCCTGCTGAAAGATATCCACACATAATGTGCTTGTAGTGGGGAACACTAAACCTATCGAGTAGAGAGCCCTGCTGAAAGATATCCACATATAATGTGCTTGTAGTGGGGAACATTAAACCTATCGAGTAGAGAGCCCTGCTGAAAGATATCCACACATAATGTGTTTGTAGTGGGGAACACTAAACCTATCGAGTAGAGAGCCCTGCTGAAAGATATCCACACATAATGTGCTTGTAGTGGGGAACACTAAACCTATTGAGTAGAGAGCCTGCTGAAAGATATCCACACATAATGTGCTTGTAGTGGGGAACACTAAACCTATTGAGTAGAGAGCCTGCTGAAAGATATCCACACATAATGTGCTTGTAGTGGGGAACACTAAAACTATCGAGTAGAGAGCCCTGCTGAAAGATATCCACACATAATGTGCTTGTAGTGGGGAACACTAAACCTATCAAGTAGAGAGCCCTGCTGAACGATATCCACACATAATGTGCTTGTAGTGGGGAACACTAAACCTATCGAGTAGAGAGCCCTGCTGAAAGATATCCACACATAATGTGCTTGTAGTGGGGAACACTAAACCTATTGAGTAGAGAGCCCTGCTGAAAGATATCCACACATAATGTGCTTGTAGTGGGGAACACTAAACCTATTGAGTAGAGAGCCCTGCTGAAAGATATCCACACATAATGTGCTTGTAGTGGGGAACACTAAACCTATCGAGTAGAGAGCCCTGCTGAAAGATATCCACACATAATGTGCTTGTAGTGGGGAACACTAAACCTATTGAGTAGAGAGCCCTGCTGAAAGATATCCACACATAATGTGCTTGTAGTGGGGAACACTAAACCTATCGAGTAGAGAGCCCTGCTGAAAGATATCCACACATAATGTGCTTGTAGTGGGGAACACTAAACCTATCGAGTAGAGAGCCCTGCTGAAAGATATCCACACATAATGTGCTTGTAGTGGGGAACACTAAACCTATCGAGTAGAGAGCCCTGCTGAAAGATATCCACACATAATGTGCTTGTAGTGGGGAACACTAAACCTATCGAGTAGAGAGCCCTGCTGAAAGATATCCACACATAATGTGCTTGTAGTGGGGAACACTAAACCTATTGAGTAGAGAGCCCTGCTGAAAGATATCCACACATAATGTGCTTGTAGTGGGGAACACTAAACCTATTGAGTAGAGAGCCCTGCTGAAAGATATCCACACATGATGTGCTGTAGTGGGGAACACTAAACCTATTGAGTAGAGAGCCCTGCTGAAAGATATCCACACATGATGTGCTGTTGTGGGGAACACTAAACCTATTGAGTAGAGAGCCCTGCTGAAAGATATCCACACATAATGTGCTTGTAGTGGGGAACACTAAACCTATCGAGTAGAGAGCCCTGCTGAAAGATATCCACACATAATGTGTTTGTAGTGGGGAACACTAAACCTATTGAGTAGAGAGCCCTGCTGAAAGATATCCATACATAATGTGCTTGTAGTGGGGAACACTAAACTTATTGAGTAGAGAGCCCTGCTGAAAGATATCCACACATGATGTGCTTGTAGTGGGGAACACTAAACCTATTGAGTAGAGAGCCCTGCTGAAAGATATCCACACATAATGTGCTTGTAGTGGGGAACACTAAACCTATCGAGTAGAGAGCCCTGCTGAAAGATATCCACACATGATGTGTTTGTAGTGGGGAACACTAAACCTATTGAGTAGAGAGCCTGCTGAAAGATATCCACACATAATGTGCTTGTAGTGGGGAACACTAAACCTATTGAGTAGAGAGCCCTGCTGAAAGATATCCACACATGATGTGCTTGTAGTGGGGAACGCTAAACCTATCGAGTAGAGAGCCCTGCTGAAAGATATCCACACATAATGTGCTTGTAGTGGGGAACACTAAACCTATCGAGTAGAGAGCAGTGCTGAAAGATATCCACACATAATGTGCTGTAGTGGGGAACACTAAACCTATCGAGTAGAGAGCCCTGCTGAAAGATATCCACACATAATGTGCTGTAGTGGGGAACACTAAACCTATTGAGTAGAGAGCCCTGCTGAAAGATATCCACACATAATGTGCTGTAGTGGGGAACACTAAACCTATTGAGTAGAGAGCCCTGCTGAAAGATATCCACACATGATGTGTTTGTAGTGGGGAACACTAAACCTATCGAGTAGAGAGCCCTGCTGAAAGATATCCACACATAATGTGTTTGTAGTGGGGAACACTAAACCTATTGAGTAGAGAGCCTGCTGAAAGATATCCACACATAATGGGTTTGTAGTGGGGAACACTAAACCTATTGAGTAGAGAGCCTGCTGAAAGATATCCACACATGATGTGCTTGTAGTGGGGAACACTAAACCTATTGAGTAGAGAGCCTGCTGAAAGATATCCACACATAATGTGCTGTAGTGGGGAACACTAAACCTATTGAGTAGAGATTCTGCTGAAAGATATCCACACATAATGTGCTGTAGTGGGGAACACTAAACCTATTGAGTAGAGAGCCCTGCTGAAAGATATCCACACATAATGTGCTGTAGTGGGGAACACTAAACCTATTGAGTAGAGAGCCCTGCTGAAAGATATCCACACATAATGTGCTTGTAGTGGGGAACACTAAACCTATCGAGTAGAGAGCCCTGCTGAAAGATATCCACACATAATGTGCTTGTAGTGGGGAACACTAAACCTATCGAGTAGAGAGCCCTGCTGAAAGATATCCACACATAATGTGCTTGTAGTGGGGAACACTAAACCTATCGAGTAGAGAGCCCTGCTGAAAGATATCCACACATAATGTGCTTGTAGTGGGGAACACTAAACCTATCGAGTAGAGAGCCCTGCTGAAAGATATCCACACATAATGTGCTTGTAGTGGGGAACACTAAACCTATCGAGTAGAGAGCCCTGCTGAAAGATATCCACACATAATGTGTTTGTAGTGGGGAACACTAAACCTATCAAGTAGAGAGCCCTGCTGAAAGATATCCACACATAATGTGCTTGTAGTGGGGAACACTAAACCTATTGAGTAGAGAGCCTGCTGAAAGATATCCACACATAATGTGCTTGTAGTGGGGAACACTAAACCTATTGAGTAGAGAGCCTGCTGAAAGATATCCACACATAATGTGCTTGTAGTGGGGAACACTAAACCTATCGAGTAGAGAGCCCTGCTGAAAGATATCCACACATAATGTGCTTGTAGTGGGGAACACTAAACCTATCGAGTAGAGAGCCCTGCTGAAAGATATCCACACATAATGTGCTTGTAGTGGGGAACACTAAACCTATCAAGTAGAGAGCCCTGCTGAAAGATATCCACACATAATGTGCTTGTAGTGGGGTACACTAAACCTATCGAGTAGAGAGCCCTGCTGAAAGATATCCACACATAATGTGCTTGTAGTGGGGAACACTAAACCTATCGAGTAGAGAGCCCTGCTGAAAGATATCCACACATAATGTGCTTGTAGTGGGGAACACTAAACCTATCGAGTAGAGAGCCCTGCTGAAAGATATCCACACATAATGTGCTTGTAGTGGGGAACACTAAACCTATCGAGTAGAGAGCCCTGCTGAAAGATATCCACACATAATGTGTTTGTAGTGGGGAACACTAAACCTATCGAGTAGAGAGCCCTGCTGAAAGATATCCACACATAATGTGCTTGTAGTGGGGAACACTAAACCTATTGAGTAGAGAGCCTGCTGAAAGATATCCACACATAATGTGCTTGTAGTGGGGAACAATAAACCTATTGAGTAGAGAGCCTGCTGAAAGATATCCACACATAATGTGCTTGTAGTGGGGAACACTAAACCTATCGAGTAGAGAGCGCTGCTGAAAGATATCCACACATAATGTGCTTGTAGTGGGGAACACTAAACCTATCAAGTAGAGAGCCCTGCTGAAAGATATCCACACATAATGTGCTTGTAGTGGGGAACACTAAACCTATCGAGTAGAGAGCCCTGCTGAAAGATATCCACACATAATGTGCTTGTAGTGGGGAACACTAAACCTATCGAGTAGAGAGCCCTGCTGAAAGATATCCACACATAATGTGCTTGTAGTGGGGAACACTAAACCTATCGAGTAGAGAGCCCTGCTGAAAGATATCCACACATAATGTGTTTGTAGTGGGGAACACTAAACCTATCGAGTAGAGAGCCCTGCTGAAAGATATCCACACATAATGTGCTTGTAGTGGGGAACACTAAACCTATTGAGTAGAGAGCCTGCTGAAAGATATCCACACATAATGTGCTTGTAGTGGGGAACACTAAACCTATTGAGTAGAGAGCCTGCTGAAAGATATCCACACATAATGTGCTTGTAGTGGGGAACACTAAACCTATCGAGTAGAGAGCCCTGCTGAAAGATATCCACACATAATGTGCTTGTAGTGGGGAACACTAAACCTATCGAGTAGAGAGCCCTGCTGAAAGATATCCACACATAATGTGCTTGTAGTGGGGAACACTAAACCTATCAAGTAGAGAGCCCTGCTGAAAGATATCCACACATAATGTGCTTGTAGTGGGGTACACTAAACCTATCGAGTAGAGAGCCCTGCTGAAAGATATCCACACATAATGTGCTTGTAGTGGGGAACACTAAACCTATCGAGTAGAGAGCCCTGCTGAAAGATATCCACACATAATGTGCTTGTAGTGGGGAACACTAAACCTATCGAGTAGAGAGCCCTGCTGAAAGATATCCACACATAATGTGCTTGTAGTGGGGAACACTAAACCTATCGAGTAGAGAGCCCTGCTGAAAGATATCCACACATAATGTGTTTGTAGTGGGGAACACTAAACCTATCGAGTAGAGAGCCCTGCTGAAAGATATCCACACATAATGTGCTTGTAGTGGGGAACACTAAACCTATCGAGTAGAGAGCCCTGCTGAAAGATATCCACACATAATGTGCTTGTAGTGGGGAACACTAAACCTATCGAGTAGAGAGCCCTGCTGAAAGATATCCACACATAATGTGTTTGTAGTGGGGAACACTAAACCTATCGAGTAGAGAGCCCTGCTGAAAGATATCCACACATAATGTGCTTGTAGTGGGGAACACTAAACCTATCGAGTAGAGAGCCCTGCTGAAAGATATCCACACATAATGTGCTTGTAGTGGGGAACACTAAACCTATCAAGTAGAGAGCCCTGCTGAAAGATATCCACACATAATGTGCTTGTAGTGGGGTACACTAAACCTATCGAGTAGAGAGCCCTGCTGAAAGATATCCACACATAATGTGCTTGTAGTGGGGAACACTAAACCTATCGAGTAGAGAGCCCTGCTGAAAGATATCCACACATAATGTGCTTGTAGTGGGGAACACTAAACCTATCGAGTAGAGAGCCCTGCTGAAAGATATCCACACATAATGTGCTTGTAGTGGGGAACACTAAACCTATCGAGTAGAGAGCCCTGCTGAAAGATATCCACACATAATGTGTTTGTAGTGGGGAACACTAAACCTATCGAGTAGAGAGCCCTGCTGAAAGATATCCACACATAATGTGCTTGTAGTGGGGAACACTAAACCTATTGAGTAGAGAGCCTGCTGAAAGATATCCACACATAATGTGCTTGTAGTGGGGAACAATAAACCTATTGAGTAGAGAGCCTGCTGAAAGATATCCACACATAATGTGCTTGTAGTGGGGAACACTAAACCTATCGAGTAGAGAGCCCTGCTGAAAGATATCCACACATAATGTGCTTGTAGTGGGGAACACTAAACCTATCGAGTAGAGAGCCCTGCTGAAAGATATCCAAACATAATGTGCTTGTAGTGGGGAACACTAAACCTATCGAGTAGAGAGCCCTGCTGAAAGATATCCACACATAATGTGCTTGTAGTGGGGAACACTAAACCTATTGAGTAGAGAGCCCTGCTGAAAGATATCCACACATAATGTGCTTGTAGTGGGGAACACTAAACCTATCGAGTAGAGAGCCCTGCTGAAAGATATCCACACATAATGTGCTTGTAGTGGGGAACACTAAACCTATTGAGTAGAGAGCCCTGCTGAAAGATATCCACACATAATGTGCTTGTAGTGGGGAACACTAAACCTATCGAGTAGAGAGCCCTGCTGAAAGATATCCACACATAATGTGCTTGTAGTGGGGAACACTAAACCTATCGAGTAGAGAGCCCTGCTGAAAGATATCCACACATAATGTGCTTGTAGTGGGGAACACTAAACCTATTGAGTAGAGAGCCCTGCTGAAAGATATCCACACATAATGTGCTTGTAGTGGGGAACACTAAACCTATTGAGTAGAGAGCCCTGCTGAAAGATATCTACACATGATGTGCTGTAGTGGGGAACACTAAACCTATTGAGTAGAGAGCCCTGCTGAAAGATATCCACACATGATGTGCTGTAGTGGGGAACACTAAACCTATTGAGTAGAGAGCCCTGCTGAAAGATATCCACACATAATGTGCTTGTAGTGGGGAACACTAAACCTATCGAGTAGAGAGCCCTGCTGAAAGATATCCACACATGATGTACTTGTAGTGGGGAACACTAAACCTATTGAGTAGAGAGCCCTGCTGAAAGATATCCACACATAATGTGCTTGTAGTGGGGAACACTAAACCTATTGAGTAGAGAGCCTGCTGAAAGATATCCACACATAATGTGCTTGTAGTGGGGAACACTAAACCAATCGAGTAGAGAGCCCTGCTGAAAGATATCCACACATGATGTACTTGTAGTGGGGAACACTAAACCTATTGAGTAGAGAGCCCTGCTGAAAGATATCCACACATAATGTGCTTGTAGTGGGGAACACTAAACCTATCGAGTAGAGAGCCCTGCTGAAAGATATCCACACATAATGTGCTTGTAGTGGGGAACACTAAACCTATTGAGTAGAGAGCCTGCTGAAAGATATCCACACATAATGTGTTTGTAGTGGGGAACACTAAACCTATTGAGTAGAGAGCCTGCTGAAAGATATCCACACATAATGTGCTTGTAGTGGGGAACACTAAACCTATCGAGTAGAGAGCCCTGCTGAAAGATATCCACACATGATGTGTTTGTAGTGGGGAACACTAAACCTATCGAGTAGAGAGCCCTGCTGAAAGATATCCACACATGATGTGTTTGTAGTGGGGAACACTAAACCTATCGAGTAGAGAGCCCTGCTGAAAGATATCCACACATAATGTGCTTGTAGTGGGGAACACTAAACCTATTGAGTAGAGAGCCCTGCTGAAAGATATCAACACATAATGTGTTTGTAGTGGGGAACACTAAACCTATCGAGTAGAGAGCCCTGCTGAAAGATATCCACACATAATGTGCTTGTAGTGGGGAACACTAAACCTATTGAGTAGAGAGCCTGCTGAAAGATATCCACACATAATGTGCTTGTAGTGGGGAACAATAAACCTATTGAGTAGAGAGCCTGCTGAAAGATATCCACACATAATGTGCTTGTAGTGGGGAACACTAAACCTATCGAGTAGAGAGCCCTGCTGAAAGATATCCACACATAATGTGCTTGTAGTGGGGAACACTAAACCTATCGAGTAGAGAGCCCTGCTGAAAGATATCCAAACATAATGTGCTTGTAGTGGGGAACACTAAACCTATCGAGTAGAGAGCCCTGCTGAAAGATATCCACACATAATGTGCTTGTAGTGGGAACACTAAACCTATTGAGTAGAGAGCCCTGCTGAAAGATATCCACACATAATGTGCTTGTAGTGGGGAACACTAAACCTATTGAGTAGAGAGCCCTGCTGAAAGATATCCACACATAATGTGCTTGTAGTGGGGAACACTAAACCTATCGAGTAGAGAGCCCTGCTGAAAGATATCCACACATAATGTGCTTGTAGTGGGGAACACTAAACCTATTGAGTAGAGAGCCCTGCTGAAAGATATCCACACATAATGTGCTTGTAGTGGGGAACACTAAACCTATCGAGTAGAGAGCCCTGCTGAAAGATATCCACACATAATGTGCTTGTAGTGGGGAACACTAAACCTATCGAGTAGAGAGCCCTGCTGAAAGATATCCACACATAATGTGCTTGTAGTGGGGAACACTAAACCTATCGAGTAGAGAGCCCTGCTGAAAGATATCCACACATAATGTGCTTGTAGTGGGGAACACTAAACCTATTGAGTAGAGAGCCCTGCTGAAAGATATCCACACATAATGTGCTTGTAGTGGGGAACACTAAACCTATTGAGTAGAGAGCCCTGCTGAAAGATATCCACACATAATGTGCTTGTAGTGGGGAACACTAAACCTATTGAGTAGAGAGCCTGCTGAAAGATATCCACACATAATGTGCTTGTAGTGGGGAACACTAAACCAATCGAGTAGAGAGCCCTGCTGAAAGATATCCACACATGATGTACTTGTAGTGGGGAACACTAAACCTATTGAGTAGAGAGCCCTGCTGAAAGATATCCACACATAATGTGCTTGTAGTGGGGAACACTAAACCTATCGAGTAGAGAGCCTGCTGAAAGATATCCACACATAATGTGCTTGTAGTGGGGAACACTAAACCTATCGAGTAGAGAGCCCTGCTGAAAGATATCCACACATTATGTGTTTGTAGTGGGGAACACTAAACCTATTGAGTAGAGAGCCCTGCTGAAAGATATCCACACATAATGTGCTTGTAGTGGGGAACACTAAACCTATCGAGTAGAGAGCCCTGCTGAAAGATATCCACACATAATGTGCTTGTAGTGGGGAACACTAAACCTATTGAGTAGAGAGCCTGCTGAAAGATATCCACACATAATGTGTTTGTAGTGGGGAACACTAAACCTATTGAGTAGAGAGCCTGCTGAAAGATATCCACACATAATGTGCTTGTAGTGGGGAACACTAAACCTATCGAGTAGAGAGCCCTGCTGAAAGATATCCACACATGATGTGTTTGTAGTGGGGAACACTAAACCTATCGAGTAGAGAGCCCTGCTGAAAGATATCCACACATGATGTGTTTGTAGTGGGGAACACTAAACCTATCGAGTAGAGAGCCCTGCTGAAAGATATCCACACATAATGTGCTTGTAGTGGGGAACACTAAACCTATTGAGTAGAGAGCCCTGCTGAAAGATATCAACACATAATGTGCTTGTAGTGGGGAACACTAAACCTATTGAGTAGAGAGCCCTGCTGAAAGATATCCACACATAATGTGCTTGTAGTGGGGAACACTAAACCTATCGAGTAGAGAGCCCTGCTGAAAGACATCCACACATGATGTGTTTGTAGTGGGGAACACTAAACCTATTGAGTAGAGAGCCTGCTGAAAGATATCCACACATAATGTGCTTGTAGTGGGGAACACTAAACCTATTGAGTAGAGAGCCCTGCTGAAAGATATCCACACATGATGTTCTTGTAGTGGGGAACACTAAACCTATTGAGTAGAGAGCCCTGCTGAAAGATATCCACACATAATGTGCTTGTAGTGGGGAACACTAAACCTATTGAGTAGAGAGCCCTGCTGAAAGATATCCACACATAATGTGCTTGTAGTGGGGAACACTAAACCTATTGAGTAGAGAGCCCTGCTGAAAGATATCCACACATAATGTGCTTGTAGTGGGGAACACTAAACCTATTGAGTAGAGAGCCTGCTGAAAGATATCCACACATAATGTGCTTGTAGTGGGGAACACTAAACCAATCGAGTAGAGAGCCCTGCTGAAAGATATCCACACATGATGTACTTGTAGTGGGGAACACTAAACATATTGAGTAGAGAGCCCTGCTGAAAGATATCCACACATAATGTGCTTGTAGTGGGGAACACTAAACCTATTGAGTAGAGAGCCCTGCTGAAAGATATCCACACATAATGTGTTTGTAGTGGGGAACACTAAACCTATTGAGTAGAGAGCCTGCTGAAAGATATCCACACATAATGTGCTTGTAGTGGGGAACACTAAACCTATCGAGTAGAGAGCCCTGCTGAAAGATATCCACACATGATGTGTTTGTAGTGGGGAACACTAAACCTATCGAGTAGAGAGCCCTGCTGAAAGATATCCACACATGATGTGTTTGTAGTGGGGAACACTAAACCTATCGAGTAGAGAGCCCTGCTGAAAGATATCCACACATAATGTGCTTGTAGTGGGGAACACTAAACCTATTGAGTAGAGAGCCCTGCTGAAAGATATCAACACATAATGTGCTTGTAGTGGGGAACACTAAACCTATTGAGTAGAGAGCCCTGCTGAAAGATATCCACACATAATGTGCTTGTAGTGGGGAACACTAAACCTATCGAGTAGAGAGCCCTGCTGAAAGACATCCACACATGATGTGTTTGTAGTGGGGAACACTAAACCTATTGAGTAGAGAGCCTGCTGAAAGATATCCACACATAATGTGCTTGTAGTGGGGAACACTAAACCTATTGAGTAGAGAGCCCTGCTGAAAGATATCCACACATGATGTTCTTGTAGTGGGGAACACTAAACCTATTGAGTAGAGAGCCCTGCTGAAAGATATCCACACATAATGTGCTTGTAGTGGGGAACACTAAACCTATTGAGTAGAGAGCCCTGCTGAAAGATATCCACACATAATGTGCTTGTAGTGGGGAACACTAAACCTATTGAGTAGAGAGCCCTGCTGAAAGATATCCACACATAATGTGCTTGTAGTGGGGAACACTAAACCTATTGAGTAGAGAGCCTGCTGAAAGATATCCACACATAATGTGCTTGTAGTGGGGAACACTAAACCAATCGAGTAGAGAGCCCTGCTGAAAGATATCCACACATGATGTACTTGTAGTGGGGAACACTAAACATATTGAGTAGAGAGCCCTGCTGAAAGATATCCACACATAATGTGCTTGTAGTGGGGAACACTAAACCTATTGAGTAGAGAGCCCTGCTGAAAGATATCCACACATGATGTGCTGTAGTGGGAAACACTAAACCTATTGAGTAGAGAGCCCTGCTGAAAGATATCCACACATAATGTGCTTGTAGTGGGGAACACTAAACCTATCGAGTAGAGAGCCCTGCTGAAAGATATCCAAACATAATGTGCTTGTAGTGGGGAACACTAAACCTATCGAGTAGAGAGCCCTGCTGAAAGATATCCACACATAATGTGCTTGTAGTGGGGAACACTAAACCTATCGAGTAGAGAGCCCTGCTGAAAGATATCCACACATAATGTGTTTGTAGTGGGGAACACTAAACCTATCGAGTAGAGAGCCCTGCTGAAAGATATCCACACATAATGTGCTTGTAGTGGGGAACACTAAACCTATTGAGTAGAGAGCCTGCTGAAAGATATCCACACATAATGTGCTTGTAGTGGGGAACACTAAACCTATTGAGTAGAGAGCCTGCTGAAAGATATCCACACATAATGTGCTTGTAGTGGGGAACACTAAACCTATCGAGTAGAGAGCCCTGCTGAAAGATATCCACACATAATGTGCTTGTAGTGGGGAACACTAAACCTATCGAGTAGAGAGCCCTGCTGAAAGATATCCACACATAATGTGCTTGTAGTGGGGAACACTAAACCTATCAAGTAGAGAGCCCTGCTGAAAGATATCCACACATAATGTGCTTGTAGTGGGGTACACTAAACCTATCGAGTAGAGAGCCCTGCTGAAAGATATCCACACATAATGTGCTTGTAGTGGGGAACACTAAACCTATCGAGTAGAGAGCCCTGCTGAAAGATATCCACACATAATGTGCTTGTAGTGGGGAACACTAAACCTATCGAGTAGAGAGCCCTGCTGAAAGATATCCACACATAATGTGCTTGTAGTGGGGAACACTAAACCTATCGAGTAGAGAGCCCTGCTGAAAGATATCCACACATAATGTGTTTGTAGTGGGGAACACTAAACCTATTGAGTAGAGAGCCTGCTGAAAGATATCCACACATAATGTGCTTGTAGTGGGGAACACTAAACCTATCGAGTAGAGAGCCCTGCTGAAAGATATCCACACATGATGTGTTTGTAGTGGGGAACAATAAACCTATCGAGTAGAGAGCCCTGCTGAAAGATATCCACACATGATGTGTTTGTAGTGGGGAACACTAAACCTATCGAGTAGAGAGCCCTGCTGAAAGATATCCACACATAATGTGCTTGTAGTGGGGAACACTAAACCTATTGAGTAGAGAGCCCTGCTGAAAGATATCAACACATAATGTGCTTGTAGTGGGGAACACTAAACCTATTGAGTAGAGAGCCCTGCTGAAAGATATCCACACATAATGTGCTTGTAGTGGGGAACACTAAACCTATCGAGTAGAGAGCCCTGCTGAAAGACATCCACACATGATGTGTTTGTAGTGGGGAACACTAAACCTATTGAGTAGAGAGCCTGCTGAAAGATATCCACACATAATGTGCTTGTAGTGGGGAACACTAAACCTATTGAGTAGAGAGCCCTGCTGAAAGATATCCACACATGATGTTCTTGTAGTGGGGAACACTAAACCTATTGAGTAGAGAGCCCTGCTGAAAGATATCCACACATAATGTGCTTGTAGTGGGGAACACTAAACCTATTGAGTAGAGAGCCCTGCTGAAAGATATCCACACATAATGTGCTTGTAGTGGGGAACACTAAACCTATTGAGTAGAGAGCCCTGCTGAAAGATATCCACACATAATGTGCTTGTAGTGGGGAACACTAAACCTATTGAGTAGAGAGCCTGCTGAAAGATATCCACACATAATGTGCTTGTAGTGGGGAACACTAAACCAATCGAGTAGAGAGCCCTGCTGAAAGATATCCACACATGATGTACTTGTAGTGGGGAACACTAAACATATTGAGTAGAGAGCCCTGCTGAAAGATATCCACACATAATGTGCTTGTAGTGGGGAACACTAAACCTATTGAGTAGAGAGCCCTGCTGAAAGATATCCACACATGATGTGCTGTAGTGGGAAACACTAAACCTATTGAGTAGAGAGCCCTGCTGAAAGATATCCACACATAATGTGCTTGTAGTGGGGAACACTAAACCTATCGATTAGAGAGCCCTGCTGAAAGATATCCAAACATAATGTGCTTGTAGTGGGGAACACTAAACCTATCGAGTAGAGAGCCCTGCTGAAAGATATCCACACATAATGTGCTTGTAGTGGGGAACACTAAACCTATCGAGTAGAGAGCCCTGCTGAAAGATATCCACACATAATGTGTTTGTAGTGGGGAACACTAAACCTATCGAGTAGAGAGCCCTGCTGAAAGATATCCACACATAATGTGCTTGTAGTGGGGAACACTAAACCTATTGAGTAGAGAGCCTGCTGAAAGATATCCACACATAATGTGCTTGTAGTGGGGAACACTAAACCTATTGAGTAGAGAGCCTGCTGAAAGATATCCACACATAATGTGCTTGTAGTGGGGAACACTAAACCTATCGAGTAGAGAGCCCTGCTGAAAGATATCCACACATAATGTGCTTGTAGTGGGGAACACTAAACCTATCGAGTAGAGAGCCCTGCTGAAAGATATCCACACATAATGTGCTTGTAGTGGGGAACACTAAACCTATCAAGTAGAGAGCCCTGCTGAAAGATATCCACACATAATGTGCTTGTAGTGGGGTACACTAAACCTATCGAGTAGAGAGCCCTGCTGAAAGATATCCACACATAATGTGCTTGTAGTGGGGAACACTAAACCTATCGAGTAGAGAGCCCTGCTGAAAGATATCCACACATAATGTGCTTGTAGTGGGGAACACTAAACCTATCGAGTAGAGAGCCCTGCTGAAAGATATCCACACATAATGTGCTTGTAGTGGGGAACACTTAACCTATCGAGTAGAGAGCCCTGCTGAAAGATATCCACACATAATGTGTTTGTAGTGGGGAACACTAAACCTATCGAGTAGAGAGCCCTGCTGAAAGATATCCACACATAATGTGCTTGTAGTGGGGAACACTAAACCTATTGAGTAGAGAGCCTGCTGAAAGATATCCACACATAATGTGCTTGTAGTGGGGAACAATAAACCTATTGAGTAGAGAGCCTGCTGAAAGATATCCACACATAATGTGCTTGTAGTGGGGAACACTAAACCTATCGAGTAGAGAGCCCTGCTGAAAGATATCCACACATAATGTGCTTGTAGTGGGGAACACTAAACCTATCAAGTAGAGAGCCCTGCTGAAAGATATCCACACATAATGTGCTTGTAGTGGGGAACACTAAACCTATCGAGTAGAGAGCCCTGCTGAAAGATATCCACACATAATGTGCTTGTAGTGGGGAACACTAAACCTATTGAGTAGAGAGCCCTGCTGAAAGATATCCACACATAATGTGCTTGTAGTGGGGAACACTAAACCTATTGAGTAGAGAGCCCTGCTGAAAGATATCCACACATAATGTGCTTGTAGTGGGGAACACTAAACCTATCGAATAGAGAGCCCTGCTGAAAGATATCCACACATAATGTGCTTGTAGTGGGGAACACTAAACCTATTGAGTAGAGAGCCCTGCTGAAAGATATCCACACATAATGTGCTTGTAGTGGGGAAGACTAAACCTATCGAGTAGAGAGCCCTGCTGAAAGATATCCACACATAATGTGCTTGTAGTGGGGAACACTAAACCTATCGAGTAGAGAGCCCTGCTGAAAGATATCCACACATAATGTGCTTGTAGTGGGGAACACTAAACCTATCGAGTAGAGAGCCCTGCTGAAAGATATCCACACATAATGTGCTTGTAGTGGGGAACACTAAACCTATCGAGTAGAGAGCCCTGCTGAAAGATATCCACACATAATGTGCTTGTAGTGGGGAACACTAAACCTATTGAGTAGAGAGCCCTGCTGAAAGATATCCACACATAATGTGCTTGTAGTGGGGAACACTAAACCTATTGAGTAGAGAGCCCTGCTGAAAGATATCTACACATGATGTGCTGTAGTGGGGAACACTAAACCTATTGAGTAGAGAGCCCTGCTGAAAGATATCCACACATGATGTGCTGTAGTGGGGAACACTAAACCTATTGAGTAGAGAGCCCTGCTGAAAGATATCCACACATAATGTGCTTGTAGTGGGGAACACTAAACCTATCGAGTAGAGAGCCCTGCTGAAAGATATCCACACATGATGTACTTGTAGTGGGGAACACTAAACCTATTGAGTAGAGAGCCCTGCTGAAAGATATCCACACATAATGTGCTTGTAGTGGGGAACACTAAACCTATTGAGTAGAGAGCCTGCTGAAAGATATCCACACATAATGTGCTTGTAGTGGGGAACACTAAACCAATCGAGTAGAGAGCCCTGCTGAAAGATATCCACACATGATGTACTTGTAGTGGGGAACACTAAACCTATTGAGTAGAGAGCCCTGCTGAAAGATATCCACACATAATGTGCTTGTAGTGGGGAACACTAAACCTATCGAGTAGAGAGCCTGCTGAAAGATATCCACACATAATGTGCTTGTAGTGGGGAACACTAAACCTATTGAGTAGAGAGCCTGCTGAAAGATATCCACACATAATGTGTTTGTAGTGGGGAACACTAAACCTATTGAGTAGAGAGCCTGCTGAAAGATATCCACACATTATGTGTTTGTAGTGGGGAACACTAAACCTATTGAGTAGAGAGCCCTGCTGAAAGATATCCACACATAATGTGCTTGTAGTGGGGAACACTAAACCTATCGAGTAGAGAGCCCTGCTGAAAGATATCCACACATAATGTGCTTGTAGTGGGGAACACTAAACCTATTGAGTAGAGAGCCTGCTGAAAGATATCCACACATAATGTGTTTGTAGTGGGGAACACTAAACCTATTGAGTAGAGAGCCTGCTGAAAGATATCCACACATAATGTGCTTGTAGTGGGGAACACTAAACCTATCGAGTAGAGAGCCCTGCTGAAAGATATCCACACATGATGTGTTTGTAGTGGGGAACACTAAACCTATCGAGTAGAGAGCCCTGCTGAAAGATATCCACACATGATGTGTTTGTAGTGGGGAACACTAAACCTATCGAGTAGAGAGCCCTGCTGAAAGATATCCACACATAATGTGCTTGTAGTGGGGAACACTAAACCTATTGAGTAGAGAGCCCTGCTGAAAGATATCAACACATAATGTGCTTGTAGTGGGGAACACTAAACCTATTGAGTAGAGAGCCTGCTGAAAGATATCCACACATAATGTGCTTGTAGTGGGGAACACTAAACCTATCGAGTAGAGAGCCCTGCTGAAAGATATCCACACATGATGTACTTGTAGTGGGGAACACTAAACCTATTGAGTAGAGAGCCCTGCTGAAAGATATCCACACATAATGTGCTTGTAGTGGGGAACACTAAACCTATCGAGTAGAGAGCCTGCTGAAAGATATCCACACATAATGTGCTTGTAGTGGGGAACACTAAACCTATCGAGTAGAGAGCCCTGCTGAAAGATATCCACACATTATGTGTTTGTAGTGGGGAACACTAAACC
Source organism: Coregonus lavaretus (assembly GCF_964263955.1). NCBI lineage: Eukaryota > Metazoa > Chordata > Actinopteri > Salmoniformes > Salmonidae > Coregonus > Coregonus lavaretus. Next base: position 38,048,260 of record NC_140004.1, on the reverse strand, counting down.
TATTGAGTAGAGAGCCCTGCTGAAAGATATCCACACATAATGTGCTTGTAGTGGGGAACACTAAACCTATCGAGTAGAGAGCCCTGCTGAAAGATATCCACACATAATATGCTTGTAGTGGGGAACACTAAACCTATTGAGTAGAGAGCCTGCTGAAAGATATCCACACATAATGTGTTTGTAGTGGGGAACACTAAACCTATTGAGTAGAGAGCCTGCTGAAAGATATCCACACATAATGTGCTTGTAGTGGGGAACACTAAACCTATCGAGTACAGAGCCCTGCTGAAAGATATCCACACATGATGTGTTTGTAGTGGGGAACACTAAACCTATCGAGTAGAGAGCCCTGCTGAAAGATATCCACACATGATGTGTTTGTAGTGGGGAACACTAAACCTATCGAGTAGAGAGCCCTGCTGAAAGATATCCACACATAATGTGCTTGTAGTGGGGAACACTAAACCTATTGAGTAGAGAGCCCTGCTGAAAGATATCAACACATAATGTGCTTGTAGTGGGGAACACTAAACCTATTGAGTAGAGAGCCCTGCTGAAAGATATCCACACATAATGTGCTTGTAGTGGGGAACACTAAACCTATCGAGTAGAGAGCCCTGCTGAAAGACATCCACACATGATGTGTTTGTAGTGGGGAACACTAAACCTATCGAGTAGAGAGCCTGCTGAAAGATATCCACACATGATGTGCTTGTAGTGGGGAACACTAAACCTATCGAGTAGAGAGCCCTGCTGAAAGACATCCACACATGATGTGTTTGTAGTGGGGAACACTAAACCTATTGAGTAGAGAGCCTGCTGAAAGATATCCACACATAATGTGCTTGTAGTGGGGAACACTAAACCTATTGAGTAGAGAGCCCTGCTGAAAGATATCCACACATGATGTGCTTGTAGTGGGGAACACTAAACCTATCGAGTAGAGAGCACTGCTGAAAGATATCCACACATAATGTGCTGTAGTGGGGAACACTAAACCTATCGAGTAGAGAGCCCTGCTGAAAGATATCCACACATAATGTGCTGTAGTGGGGAACACTAAACCTATTGAGTAGAGAGCCCTGCTGAAAGATATCCACACATAATGTGCTGTAGTGGGGAACACTAAACCTATTGAGTAGAGAGCCCTGCTGAAAGATATCCACACATGATGTGTTTGTAGTGGGGAACACTAAACCTATCGAGTAGAGAGCCTGCTGAAAGATATCCACACATGATGTGCCTGTAGTGGGGAACACTAAACCTATCGAGAAGAGAGCCCTGCTGAAAGATATCCACACATAATGTGTTTGTAGTGGGGAACACTAAACCTATTGAGTAGAGAGCCTGCTGAAAGATATCCACACATAATGTGTTTGTAGTGGGGAACACTAAACCTATTGAGTAGAGAGCCTGCTGAAAGATATCCACACATGATGTGCTTGTAGTGGGGAACACTAAACCTATTGAGTAGAGAGCCTGCTGAAAGATATCCACACATAATGTGCTGTAGTGGGGAACACTAAACCTATTGAGTAGAGAGCCTGCTGAAAGATATCCACACATAATGTGCTGTAGTGGGGAACACTAAACCTATCGAGTAGAGAGCCCTGCTGAAAGATATCCACACATAATGTGCTTGTAGTGGGGAACACTAAACCTATTGAGTAGAGAGCCCTGCTGAAAGATATCCACACATAATGTGCTGTAGTGGGGAACACTAAACCTATCGAGTAGAGAGCCTGCTGAAAGATATCCACACATAATGTGCTTGTAGTGGGGAACACTAAACCTATCGAGTAGAGAGCCCTGCTGAATGATATCCACACATAATGTGCTTGTAGTGGGGAACACTAAACCTATTGAGTAGAGAGCCTGCTGAAAGATATCCACACATAATGTGCTGTAGTGGGGAACACTAAACCTATTGAGTAGAGAGCCCTGCTGAAAGATATCCACACATAATGTGCTGTAGTGGGGAACACTAAACCTATTGAGTAGAGAGCCCTGCTGAAAGATATCCACACATAATGTGCTTGTAGTGGGGAACACTAAACCTATTGAGTAGAGAGCCTGCTGAAAGATATCCACACATAATGTGCTTGTAGTGGGGATCACTAAACCAATCGAGTAGAGAGCCCTGCTGAATGATATCCACACATGATGTACTTGTAGTGGGGAACACTAAACCTATTGAGTAGAGAGCCCTGCTGAAAGATATCCACACATAATGTGCTTGTAGTGGGGAACACTAAACCTATCGAGTAGAGAGCCTGCTGAAAGATATCCACACATAATGTGCTTGTAGTGGGGAACACTAAACCTATCGAGTAGAGAGCCCTGCTGAAAGATATCCACACATTATGTGTTTGTAGTGGGGAACACTAAACCTATTGAGTAGAGAGCCCTGCTGAAAGATATCCACACATAATGTGCTTGTAGTGGGGAACACTAAACCTATCGAGTAGAGAGCCCTGCTGAAAGATATCCACACATAATGTGCTTGTAGTGGGGAACACTAAACCTATTGAGTAGAGAGCCTGCTGAAAGATATCCACACATAATGTGTTTGTAGTGGGGAACACTAAACCTATTGAGTAGAGAGCCTGCTGAAAGATATCCACACATGATGTACTTGTAGTGGGGAACACTTCACCTATCGAGTAGAGAGCCCTGCTGAAATAGTGAAGGATTTAAAACAAGTTACGCATTATAAATAAATAATAAATACTTATTTACAACCCAAACTAGGCTGTTTTAATAGAAAGTATAAAACATTTTATAAATCACATTTTACAGCAATACCACTAGCAGCAACGTCTTTAAAGAAATGACATAACCTAATAATAGAACTGTGCTTTATCTAACGTTACCTAATAATAACAACTACATCAACCGATGGTACCAGCAACATTCACTAACGTTACCTAATAATAACAACTACATCAACCGATGGTACCAGCAACATTCACTAACGTTACCTAATAATAACAACAACATCAACCGATGGTACCAGCAACATTCACTAACGTTACCTAATAATAACAACAACATCAACCGATGGTACCAGCAACATTCACTAACGTTACCTAATAATAACAACAACATCAACCGATGGTACCAGCAACATTCACTAACACTACCTAATAATAACAACAACATCAACCGATGGTACCAGCAACATTCACTAACGTTACCTAATAATAACAACTACATCAACCGATGGTACCAGCAACATTCACTAACACTACCTAATAATAACAACAACATCAACCGATGGTACCAGCAACATTCACTAACGCTACCTAATAATAACAACAACATCAACCGATGGTACCAGCAACATTCACTAACGTTACCTAATAATAACAACAACATCAACCGATGGTACCAGCAACATTCACTAACGTTACCTAATAATAACAGCAACATCAACCGATGGTACCAGCAACATTCACTAACGTTACCTAATAATAACAACAACATCAACCGATGGTACCAGCAACATTCACTAACGTTACCTAATAATAACAACAACATCAACCGATGGTACCAGCAACATTCACTAACGTTACCTAATAATAACAACAACATCAACCGATGGTACCAGCAACATTCACTAACGCTACCTAATAATAACAACAACATCAACCGATGGTACCAGCAACATTCACTAACGTTACCTAATAATAACAACAACATCAACCGATGGTACCAGCAACATTCACTAACGCTACCTAATAATAACAACAACATCAACCGATGGTACCAGCAACATTCACTAACGTTACCTAATAATAACAACTACATCAACCGATGGTACCAGCAACATTCACTAACGTTACCTAATAATAACAACAACATCAACCGATGGTACCAGCAACATTCACTAACGTTACCTAATAATAACAACAACATCAACCGATGGTACCAGCAACATTCACTAACGCTACCTAATAATAACAACTACATCAACCGATGGGACCAGCAACATTCACTAACGTTACCTAATAATAACAACTACATCAACCGATGGTACCAGCAACATTCACTAACGTTACCTAATAATAACAACAACATCAACCGATGGTACCAGCAACATTCACTAACGTTTCCTAATAATAACAACAACATCAACCGATGGTACCAGCAACATTCACTAACGCTACCTAATAATAACAACAACATCAACCGATGGTACCAGCAACATTCACTAACGCTACCTAATAATAACAACTACATCAACCGATGGTACCAGCAACATTCACTAACGGTACCTAATAATAACAACAACATCAACCGATGGTACCAGCAACATTCACTAACGGTACCTAATAATAACAACAACATCAACCGATGGTACCAGCAACATTCACTAACGTTACCTAATAATAACAACTACATCAACCGATGGTACCAGCAACATTCACTAACGTTACCTAATAATAACAACTACATCAACCGATGGTACCAGCAACATTCACTAACGTTACCTAATAATAACAACTACATCAACCGATGGTACCAGCAACATTCACTAACGTTACCTAATAATAACAACAACATCAACCGATGGTACCAGCAACATTCACTAACGTTACCTAATAATAACAACAACATCAACCGATGGTACCAGCAACATTCACTAACGTTACCTAATAATAACAACAACATCAACCGATGGTACCAGCAACATTCACTAACACTACCTAATAATAACAACAACATCAACCGATGGTACCAGCAACATTCACTAACGTTACCTAATAATAACAACAACATCAACCGATGGTACCAGCAACATTCACTAACGTTACCTAATAATAACAACAACATCAACCGATGGTACCAGCAACATTCACTAACGTTACCTAATAATAACAACAACATCAACCGATGGTACCAGCAACATTCACTAACGTTACCTAATAATAACAACAACATCAACCGATGGTACCAGCAACATTCACTAACGTTACCTAATAATAACAACTAAATCAACCGATGGTACCAGCAACATTCACTAACGTTACCTAATAATAACAACAACATCAACCGATGGTACCAGCAACATTCACTAACGTTACCTAATAATAACAACAACATCAACCGATGGTACCAGCAACATTCACTAACGTTACCTAATAATAACAACAACATCAACCGATGGTACCAGCAACATTCACTAACACTACCTAATAATAACAACAACATCAACCGATGGTACCAGCAACATTCACTAACGTTACCTAATAATAACAACTACATCAACCGATGGTACCAGCAACATTCACTAACACTACCTAATAATAACAACCACATCAACCGATGGTACCAGCAACATTCACTAACGCTACCTAATAATAACAACAACATCAACCGATGGTACCAGCAACATTCACTAACGTTACCTAATAATAACAACAACATCAACCGATGGTACCAGCAACATTCACTAACGTTACCTAATAATAACAACAACATCAACCGATGGTACCAGCAACATTCACTAACGTTACCTAATAATAACAACAACATCAACCGATGGTACCAGCAACATTCACTAACGTTACCTAATAATAACAACAACATCAACCGATGGTACCAGCAACATTCACTAACGTTACCTAATAATAACAACAACATCAACCGATGGTACCAGCAACATTCACTAACGCTACCTAATAATAACAACAACATCAACCGATGGTACCAGCAACATTCACTAACGTTACCTAATAATAACAACAACATCAACCGATGGTACCAGCAACATTCACTAACGCTACCTAATAATAACAACAACATCAACCGATGGTACCAGCAACATTCACTAACGTTACCTAATAATAACAACTACATCAACCGATGGTACCAGCAACATTCACTAACGTTACCTAATAATAACAACAACATCAACCGATGGTACCAGCAACATTCACTAACGTTACCTAATAATAACAACAACATCAACCGATGGTACCAGCAACATTCACTAACGCTACCTAATAATAACAACTACATCAACCGATGGGACCAGCAACATTCACTAACGTTACCTAATAATAACAACTACATCAACCGATGGTACCAGCAACATTCACTAACGTTACCTAATAATAACAACAACATCAACCGATGGTACCAGCAACATTCACTAACGTTTCCTAATAATAACAACAACATCAACCGATGGTACCAGCAACATTCACTAACGCTACCTAATAATAACAACAACATCAACCGATGGTACCAGCAACATTCACTAACGCTACCTAATAATAACAACTACATCAACCGATGGTACCAGCAACATTCACTAACGGTACCTAATAATAACAACAACATCAACCGATGGTACCAGCAACATTCACTAACGGTACCTAATAATAACAACAACATCAACCGATGGTACCAGCAACATTCACTAACGTTACCTAATAATAACAACTACATCAACCGATGGTACCAGCAACATTCACTAACGTTACCTAATAATAACAACAACATCAACCGATGGTACCAGCAACATTCACTAACGTTACCTAATAATAACAACTACATCAACCGATGGTACCAGCAACATTCACTAACGTTACCTAATAATAACAACAACATCAACCGATGGTACCAGCAACATTCACTAACGTTACCTAATAATAACAACAACATCAACCGATGGTACCAGCAACATTCACTAACGTTACCTAATAATAACAACAACATCAACCGATGGTACCAGCAACATTCACTAACACTACCTAATAATAACAACAACATCAACCGATGGTACCAGCAACATTCACTAACGTTACCTAATAATAACAACAACATCAACCGATGGTACCAGCAACATTCACTAACGTTACCTAATAATAACAACTACATCAACCGATGGTACCAGCAACATTCACTAACGTTACCTAATAATAACAACAACATCAACCGATGGTACCAGCAACATTCACTAACGTTACCTAATAATAACAACAACATCAACCGATGGTACCAGCAACATTCACTAACGTTACCTAATAATAACAACAACATCAACCGATGGTACCAGCAACATTCACTAACGTTACCTAATAATAACAACAACATCAACCGATGGTACCAGCAACATTCACTAACGTTACCTAATAATAACAACAACATCAACCGATGGTACCAGCAACATTCACTAACGTTACCTAATAATAACAACAACATCAACCGATGGTACCAGCAACATTCACTAACGTTACCTAATAATAACAACAACATCAACCGATGGTACCAGCAACATTCACTAACGTTACCTAATAATAACAACAACATCAACCGATGGTACCAGCAACATTCACTAACGTTACCTAATAATAACAACAACATCAACCGATGGTACCAGCAACATTCACTAACGTTACCTAATAATAACAACAACATCAACCGATGGTACCAGCAACATTCACTAACGTTACCTAATAATAACAACAACATCAACCGATGGTACCAGCAACATTCACTAACGTTACCTAATAATAACAACAACATCAACCGATGGTACCAGCAACATTCACTAACGTTACCTAATAATAACAACAACATCAACCGATGGTACCAGCAACATTCACTAACGTTACCTAATAATAACAACTACATCAACCGATGGTACCAGCAACATTCACTAACGTTACCTAATAATAACAACAACATCAACCGATGGTACCAGCAACATTCACTAACGTTACCTAATAATAACAACAACATCAACCGATGGTACCAGCAACATTCACTAACGCTACCTAATAATAACAACTACATCAACCGATGGGACCAGCAACATTCACTAACGTTACCTAATAATAACAACTACATCAACCGATGGTACCAGCAACATTCACTAACGTTACCTAATAATAACAACAACATCAACCGATGGTACCAGCAACATTCACTAACGTTTCCTAATAATAACAACAACATCAACCGATGGTACCAGCAACATTCACTAACGCTACCTAATAATAACAACAACATCAACCGATGGTACCAGCAACATTCACTAACGCTACCTAATAATAACAACTACATCAACCGATGGTACCAGCAACATTCACTAACGGTACCTAATAATAACAACAACATCAACCGATGGTACCAGCAACATTCACTAACGGTACCTAATAATAACAACAACATCAACCGATGGTACCAGCAACATTCACTAACGTTACCTAATAATAACAACTACATCAACCGATGGTACCAGCAACATTCACTAACGTTACCTAATAATAACAACAACATCAACCGATGGTACCAGCAACATTCACTAACGTTACCTAATAATAACAACTACATCAACCGATGGTACCAGCAACATTCACTAACGTTACCTAATAATAACAACAACATCAACCGATGGTACCAGCAACATTCACTAACGTTACCTAATAATAACAACAACATCAACCGATGGTACCAGCAACATTCACTAACGTTACCTAATAATAACAACAACATCAACCGATGGTACCAGCAACATTCACTAACACTACCTAATAATAACAACAACATCAACCGATGGTACCAGCAACATTCACTAACGTTACCTAATAATAACAACAACAGCAACCGATGGTACCAGCAACATTCACTAACGTTACCTAATAATAACAACTACATCAACCGATGGTACCAGCAACATTCACTAACGTTACCTAATAATAACAACAACATCAACCGATGGTACCAGCAACATTCACTAACGTTACCTAATAATAACAACAACATCAACCGATGGTACCAGCAACATTCACTAACGTTACCTAATAATAACAACAACATCAACCGATGGTACCAGCAACATTCACTAACGTTACCTAATAATAACAACAACATCAACCGATGGTACCAGCAACATTCACTAACGTTACCTAATAATAACAACAACATCAACCGATGGTACCAGCAACATTCACTAACGTTACCTAATAATAACAACAACATCAACCGATGGTACCAGCAACATTCACTAACGTTACCTAATAATAACAACAACATCAACCGATGGTACCAGCAACATTCACTAACGTTACCTAATAATAACAACAACATCAACCGATGGTACCAGCAACATTCACTAACGTTACCTAATAATAACAACAACATCAACCGATGGTACCAGCAACATTCACTAACGTTACCTAATAATAACAACAACATCAACCGATGGTACCAGCAACATTCACTAACGTTACCTAATAATAACAACAACATCAACCGATGGTACCAGCAACATTCACTAACGTTACCTAATAATAACAACAACATCAACCGATGGTACCAGCAACATTCACTAACGTTACCTAATAATAACAACAACATCAACCGATGGTACCAGCAACATTCACTAACGTTACCTAATAATAACAACAACATCAACCGATGGTACCAGCAACATTCACTAACGTTACCTAATAATAACAACAACATCAACCGATGGTACCAGCAACATTCACTAACGCTACCTAATAATAACAACTACATCAACCGATGGTACCAGCAACATTCACTAACGCTACCTAATAATAACAACAACATCAACTGATGCCACTGGCAATGCTACACAATATCCACAAAAGAGAGACTGAGTCTGTGTCACGATCGTCAGGGAGAGACCAATGGGCAGCGTGATGAACGAACATACTTTAATCAGTTAAAGTTTAAACAAGATACAAAACAAGAAACGACTCGTGAAGTCCACGGTGACAATGACCGAACACGGAACAAAAACCCACAAACACAAAGGGAAAAACAGACCGTTTAAATATGGCTCCCAATCAGAGACAACCAGCCAACAGCTGACACTCGTTGCCTCTGATTGGGAGTCACTCAGGCAAAACATAGAAATAGACGAACTAGAACCCCCAACATAGAAATACACCACATAGAACAAACACACCCTGGCTCAACAACTAGAGTCCCATAGCCAGGGTGTGACAGTACCCCCCCCTAAAGGCGCGGACTGCGACCGCTCCTCAAAAAGAGCAAAACAGGGGAGGGCTGGGTGGGCATACCTCCTCGGCGGCGGTTCTGGCTCCGGGCTTGCCCACCACCCTCCAACAAACCCCCCATAGCGCCCCTGGTCCGGTCTGGCCCCGCTGGCTGGAGCTGGACTGGACGTAGCAGGAGCGGTTAGCTTCAACTCAGTAGTGGAGCCGTTGACCGGTACCTGGATAGGCACCGGTGACCCAGGCACGGGTTGTGCCGGACAGACGACGCGCACCCCTGGCTTGGTGCGTGAGGCAGGAAAGGACCGGACCTGGCTGACGATGCGCACCCCTGGCTTGGTGCGTGGAGCAGCAACGGGCCGGACCGGGCTGACGATACGCACCCCTGGCTTGGTGCGTGGAGCCGGAACAGGCCTCACCGGACTGACGACGCGCACCCCTGGATTGGTGCGTGAGGCAGGAAAGGACCGGACCTAGCTGACGATGCGCACCTCTGGCTTGGTGCGTGGAGCAGCAACGGGCCGGACCGGGCTGACGATACGCACCCCTGGCTTGGTGCGTGGAGCCGGAACAGGCCTCACCGGACTGACGACTCGCACCCCTGGCTTGGTGCGTGGAGCAGCAACGGGCCGGACCGGGCTGACGATGCGCACCCCTGGCTTGGTGCGTGGAGCCGGAACGGGCCTCACCGGACTGACGACTTGCACCCCTGGCTTGGTGCGTGGAGCAGCGACGGGCCGGACCGGGCTGACGATGCGCACCCCTGGCTTGGTGCGTGGAGCCGGAACGGGCCTCACCGGACTGACGACTCGCACCCCTGGCTTGGTGCGAGTGGCAGGAACGGGCTGGACCAGGCTGACGACTCGCACCCCTGGCTTGGTGCGAGTAGCAGGAACGGGCTGGACCAGGCTGACGACTCGCACCCCTGGCTTGGTGCGAGTGGCAGGAACAGGCCGGGCCGGGCTGGCGACGCGCACCGTAGACTTGGTGCGAGTGGCAGGAACAGGCCGGGCCGGGCTGGCGACGCGCACCGTAGGCTTGGTGCGTGGAGCAGGGACAGGCCGGGCTGGGCTGGCGACGCACACCGTAGGCCTGGTGCGTGGAGCAGGGACAGGCCGGGCTGGGCTGGCGACGCACACCGTAGGCTTGGTGCGTGGAGCAGGGACAGGCCGGGCTGGGCTGGCGACGCACACCGTAGGCTTGGTGCGTGGAGCAGGGACAGGCCGGGCTGGGCTGGCGACGCACACCGTAGGCTTGGTGCGTGGAGCAGGGACAGGCCGGACTGGGCTGGCGACGCACACCTTAGGCTTGGTGCGTGGAGCAGGGACAGGCCGGGCTGGGCTGGCGACGCACACCGTAGGCTTGGTGCGTGGAGCAGGGACAGGCCGGGCCGGGCTGGCGACGCACACCGTAGGCTTGGTGCGTGGAGCAGGGACAGGCCGGGCTGGGCTGGCGACGCACACCGTAGGCTTGGTGCGTGGAGCAGGGACAGGCCGGGCCGGGCTGGCGACGCGCACCGTACACTTAGTGCGGGAAGCAGGAACGGGCCGGGCCGGGCCGGCGACGCACACCGTAGGTTTGGCGACGTGCACCGTACACTTAGTGCGGGAAGCAGGAACGGGCCGGACCGGACTGGTGACGCACACCACTTGCTTGGTGTGAGGAGCGGGACTGGGTTTCATCATAACCCTCCGCTCCCTCAGCTGCCTACCGAGTTCCTCTCGCCGTGCCTCATTTCTCACCCTTTCCCTTATCGCCTCCAATAGCTCCATCCTCTGCAACACTAACTCCTGCTCCCTCTGGGCCAGTAGCCCCCTTAACCTGGTGGCCTCCTCACCTAATCGCCCTCTGGCAGCCTCCTGCTGCCCAGTCGCCCCTGCCGTGTGCCCCCCCCTAAAAATTTTTTGGGGTTGCCTCTCGACCGTCCGACGCTGACACTGCTTACGCCGTTGCTCCTCTCTCCGTCGCCTCTCAACTGTCTCACTCCATGGCCGGCGATCCATCCCGGCCAGGATCTCCTCCCAGGTCCAGGACCCTTTCCCGTCCAATATCTCCTCCCATGTCCAGGCTGCCTGCTCCTGGACACGCTGCTTGGTCCTGGTATGGTGGGTTTTTCTGTCACGATCGTCAGGGAGAGACCAATGCGCAGCGTGATGAACGAACATACTTTAATCAGTTAAAGTTTAAACAAGATACAAAACAAGAAACGACTCGTGAAGTCCACGGTGACAATGACCGAACACGGAACAAAAACCCACAAACACAAAGGGAAAAACAGACAGTTTAAATATGGCTCCCAATCAGAGACAACCAGCCAACAGCTGACACTCGTTGCCTCTGATTGGGAGTCACTCAGGCAAAACATAGAAATAGACGAACTAGAACCCCCAACATAGAAATACACCACATAGAACAAACACACCCTGGCTCAACAACTAGAGTCCCATAGCCAGGGTGTGACAGTCTGCAGTGGTAGACACACAATTGTCCATTACCCTAATCGCCAAATAGGTGAACATTCAGCCATTTGCTTCCTCCGACCTCGGTAGAATGTTCGCCTTTACGAAGGCCATCGCCTTATGGGGGTCTTGGAACTCCTTCTCAGTGCAGTTGTATGTTATACGGAGCCGGGCAGGAAAAGCCACACCATACCGAATGTCAGTCCGTCCACGGAGCAGACTCTTGACATCGTTGAAAGTGGCACGGTCACGAGCAATGCTGGGGGCATAGTCTGGGAAGATAGAGATGGGTGCTCCGTTGCATCGAAGTGGGCCAAATTCTCTGGCCCGACGAAGAACATCAATACAATCCTGATAGTAGTGTAGTTTAGCCACATTGACAAACCTTGTTCCATGTCAGAGACGGTTTTCTTAAAAGTATCCAGTTCAGTACGAACTATTGCTGCGAGTTCATTCTTGACTGCTTGTAGCTCCGACTTAATAAAATTAAAGTCCTCACTGAGCGCCTCCTTGAGTTTTGACTTGAGTATAGATGAAATGTCCACTCTGAAGGTAGCAAGAATCTCGGCCTTCATTTTTTCGCAGAGCCGATGGGAGAAGCCACTGCTCCCACTTTTTGAAGAACTCGAGGTCATCGTCTTGGGCGTAGTGTTTTCTCTTTTGTCAGTGACCCCGCTAAGCTTAAACTATTACAGGTTATGCGCCATTTACACATTTAAAAAAAAATGTACATTGAAAAAAGTAATGCACGTCATTCAAAGGCTGTGTTTCTAGTTCTTTTTGGGTTAAAGTGCAAAGAAAGTATTAAATACATTTCAGCAGGAGCTCAGAAAAACTTGACCTACTCCATGGCCTGCTTACTAGTGCCCCCTTGCTATTTGTTCTTTGTTATAGAGCTGAAAATATTTGAGAAGTGGTTTATCCATACATCTCCATTTTGGATAGATAGCTCTTCATGTTGTTGTTAGTTTAGTATGTTCCAATTTTCCCAGAAGTAATTAGATTCTACGGATTCTTCAATTACATTGAGCTGATTTCTGACGTGCTGTTCCTTCTTTTCCCGTAGTGTATTTCTGTATTGTTTTGGTGATTCACCATAGTGAAGGCGTAGGCTCAGGTTTTCTCGGTCTCTATGTTTTTGGTTGGATATGTTTCTTAATTTCTTTCTTAGGATTTGCATTCTTCATCAAACCATTTGTCATTGTTGTTCATTTTCTTAGGTTGTCTGCTTGACATTTTTAGATTTGATAGGGAAGATGAAAGCTAAAAAATACAGTTTAGGCTTTCTACTGCCAAGTTTACACCTTCACTATTGCAGTGAAACATTTTGTCCAGGAAGTTGTCTAAAAATGGATTGGATTTGTTGTTGCCCAATAGTTTTTTGGTAGGTTTCTACACTACTTTCCTACCATCTATAGCGTTTCTTAATAGTATGCAGTTTGTCCACATTTTCCAGTATTCTGAGTTTCCACCCTGGGCCAATACCCTGTCTCTTCACAGAGGGGTAGTGTGCTCTTATAGCAGTGTGCCATGCCAGGGGATTGTGTGTGTGGAAAATGAAGTTGCTCATCTTCCCAGTCTTTTTACAGTCTGCAAATAGTGTCTCTGGATTGTCCCAGAGGAGCTTCTGTTTGTACTCTTTTTGTGCAGTGTCATTTTTTATTTCTGAGGGGAACTGTACTATGACAGGCTCTGCACTGGGAGGTAAGGAAGACATGGGGCAGAGGGCCTCAGAGGTCTCTGCATTTGTGTGGGGAAGGTTGTGATTCTCTGTTGACATTGTTGGTTCAAGGGCTTTCACACCTCTCACTTCACACTTCAGTGCTAATTGAAGTTGCAGCTGGGTCTGTGCTGTCCTAGCAAGCTCTGTAGCCCTAACATATCATTCAGTCTTTATAAAGTAAAATATCTAGAGGTTATTGTAATGCCATTTAATTTTTGGCTTTAAACATTGCTTTTAAGATTGAACATGACTCACTCAGTTCCAGGTTGGATGGTATTTTTAGGTTTCTGCTGTGCTTCTTCTGCTGGTTGTTGGTTTGCCAGAAAGTTTGTTGGATAGTCCTTGGTGGTAAAAATCCTTCCAGGTAATTTTGTCCAAAATCCAGGTTGTAGGTTAGGAGTTTTGGTTTAAAGTGAAGGTTATGTGGTAGAGGGTAGTATCCTTTATAGGTCATTATGAAAAAAATAAACAGATAAATATAGGTTGTATTTACAATGGTGTTTGTGCTCCACTGCCTTTTCTTGTGGCAACAGGTCACACATCTAGCTGCTGTGGTGGCACACTAGTGGTATTTCACCTAAGAGATATCGGAGTTTATCAAGATTGGATTCGTTTTCAAATTCTTTGTGGGTCTGTGTAATCTGAGGGAAATATGTGTCTCTAATATGGTCATACATTTGGCAGAAGGTTAGGAAGTGCAGCTCGGTTTCCACCTCATTTTGTGGGTAGTGGGTACATAGCCTGTCTACTCTTGAGAGCCATGTCTGCCGATGGCGGCCTCTCTTGATAGCAAGGCCATGCTCACTGAGTCTGTACATAGTCAAATCTTTCCTTTAATTTTGGGTCAGTCACAGTGGTCAGGCATTCTGCTACTGTGTCCTCTCTGTTTTGGTCCAAGTAACATTCTGGTTTGCTCAGTTTTTGTTGATTATTTCCAATGTGTCAAGTAATATATTTTTTGTTTTCTCATTTGGATGGGTCTAATTGTGTTGCTGTCCTGGCGCTCCGTGGGGTCTGTTTGTGTTTGTGAGCAGAGTCCACGTACCAGCTGGCAGAGGGGACTGTCACTCTTGCTCTCTTTGTTTCTCTCTGTGTCTCTCTCGCGCTCTTTCTCTGTCTTTATCTCTCTCTCATTCTCTCTCTGTCGCTCTCTCTATCTCTGTCTCTCTCTCTCTCTCTCTCTCTCTCTTTCTATGTCTCTCTCTGTCTCTTTCTCTCTGTCTCTGTCTCTTTCTATTTTTGTCTCTCTCTCTCTCTTTCTCTCTTTCTCTCTTTCTCCCTCTCTCTCTGTCTCTCTCGATCTCTCTCTCTCTCTTTCTCTCTGTCTCTGTCTGTCTCTCTCTTTCTCTCTGTCTCTATCTCTCTTTCTCTCTCTCTGTCTCTCTTTCTAGTGTAGAACACAGTGCTGAGTCATGGTAGTCCTCATCCACAGCTAGATTAAACTGTACAATGTTCATTTAAAATATTTGGTTTTATATAGAAACTGTGCCCAGAGCTAAACAACTTATATCCTACTGGGCAGCACAGATAGAGGGACCTTGCTGCTGGGCTGTTGCTTTGTTCAAATAACAATCTGCTTGTTGTTGTTATTGTGAACTTGAGTACAGAGTTAACTCCGTCACTGCTGATTTAGCCCCATAACCTTGCCCAGTTACTAGTGCAGTACACTACTGTTGGCTCATGCTGCTTCCATATTAACCCTTATTATGATATCTATGGGTCCACTATTAACCGCGTCACTGCTATGGTACTCCTCCATAACCCTCCCATAGACCAAGTTACTACTACACCTCACTATACTGTTGGCTTATTGTGAACCTCCATATTAACCCTCTCTGGGGCTTAGAGCGGGATCTGATATATCCCCATAACCCTGATCAGGCCGCTGGAGGCAGACAAAGCAGCCCTTTCACACACACTGGCAGGAAAACTGTCATCAAGAGGCCAAGCATCGCCTTTATTAGTCAATGGAAGATCCCATAGGGCCCTTGCTTTACAACACACAGACACACAGACACACAGACACACAGACACACAGACACACACACACACACACACACACACACACACACACACACACACACACACACACACACACACACACACACACACACACACACACTCAGTTATTAGTGGATATTAACCTACATAAGGAGAAAGGCCCCATAGGCCCCTATCTAACAACACACACACACACACACACACACACACACTCAGTTATTAGTGGATATTAGCCTACATAAGGAGAAAGGCCCCATAGGCCCCTATCTAACAACAAACACACACACACCCTGGAAAACTCAGATAAACACGACGTGTAATGGTTACGGGACCATTTAGCCTGTGAACCAGATTGGAAGTGGCAGCACATTCAGGCTCTTTAGTGTTTATCTATAGAAGTATGACACGGTCAATGTTTGCATCCATATGCTTTATGGGATGGACATTTTAGCGTTCTTGTAAAATCTCTCTGTTTTAATACCTAGCAAACACACATGCATGTATAGTGCCTTTAGAAAGTATTATCTTACATTTACATTTACGTTTACGTCATTTAGCAGACGCTCTTATCCAGAGTTGGGGTAAGGGGGGGGTAGAAGGATTACTTTATCCTATACCAGGTATTCCTTAAAGAGGTGGGGTTTCAAATGTCTCCGGAAGGTGGTGAGTGACTCCGCTGTCCTGGCGTCGTGAGGGAGCTTGTTCCACCATTGGGGTGCCAGAGCAGCGAACAGTTTTGACTGGGCTGAGCGGGAACTATGCTTCCGCAGAGGTAGGGGAGCCAGCAGGCCAGAGGTGGATGAACGCAATGCCCTCGTTTGGGTGTAGGGACTGATCAGAGCCTGAAGGTACGGAGGTGCCGTTCCCCTCACAGCTCCGTAGGCAAGCACCATGGTCTTGTAGCAGATGCGAGCTTCAACTGGAAGCCAGTGGAGTGTGCGGAGGAGCGGGGTGACGTGAGAGAACTTGGGAAGGTTGAACACCAGACGGGCTGCGGCATTCTGGATGAGTTGTAGGGGTTTAATGGCACAGACAGGGAGCCCAGCCAACAGCGAGTTGCAGTAATCCAGACGGGAGATGACAAGTGCTTGGATTAGGACCTGTGCCGCTTCCTGTGTAAGGCAGGGTCGTACTCTCCGAATGTTGAAGAGCATGAACCTACAGGATCGGGTCACCGCCTTGATGTTAGCGGAGAATGACAGGGTGTTGTCCAGGGTCATGCCAAGGCTCTTCGCACTCTGGGAGGAGGACACAACGGAGTTGTCAACCGTGATGGCGAGATCATGGAACAGGCAGTCCTTCTCCGGGAGGAAGAGCAGCTCCGTCTTGCCAAGGTTCAGCTTGAGGTGGTGATCCGTCATCCATACTGATATGTCTGCCAGACATGCAGAGATGCGATTCGCCACCTGGTTATCAGAAGGGGGAAAGGAGAAGATTATTTGTGTGTCGTCAACGTAGCAATGATAGGAGAGGCCATGTGAGGATATGACAGAGCCAAGTGACTTGGTGTATAGCGAGAATAGGAGAGGGCCTAGAACTGAGCCCTGGGGGACACCAGTGGTGAGAGCACGTGGTGCGGAGACAGCTTCTCGCCACGCCACTTGGTAGGAGCGACCGGTCAGGTAGGACGCAATCCAAGAGTGAGCCGCGCCGGAGATGCCCAGCTCGGAGAGGGTGGAGAGGAGGATCTGATGGTTCACAGTATCAAAGGCAGCAGACAGGTCTAGAAGGACAAGAGCAGAGGAGAGAGAGTTAGCTTTAGCAGTGCGGAGAGCCTCCGTGACACAGAGAAGAGCAGTCTCAGTTGAATGACCAGTCTTGAAACCTGACTGGTTTGGATCAAGAAGGTCATTCTGAGAGAGATAGCAAGAGAGTTGGCTAAAGACGGCACGCTCAATAGTTTTGGAGAGAAAAGAAAGAAGGGATACTGGTCTGTAGTTGTTGACATCAGAGGGATCGAGTGTTGGTTTTTTGAGAAGGGGTGCAACTCTCGCTCTCTTGAAGACGGAAGGGACATAGCCAGCGGTCAAGGATGAGTTGATCAGCGAGGTGAGGTAAGGGAGAAGGTCACCAGAGATGGTCTGGAGTAGAGAGGAAGGGATAGGGTCAAGCGGGCAGGTTGTTGGGCGGCCTGCCGTCACAAGTCGCAAGATTTTATCTGGAGAGAGAGGGGAGAAAGAAGTCAAAGCATAGGGTAGGGCAGTGTGAGCAGGACCAGCAGTGTCATTTGACTTAACAAACGAGGATCGGATGTCGTCAACCTTCTTTTCAAAATGGTTGACGAAGTCATCCACAGAGAGGGAGGGGGGGGGGGATTCAGCAGGGAGGAGAATGTGGCAAAGAGCTTCCTAGGGTTAGAGGCAGATGCTTGATATTTAGAGTGGTAGAAAGTGGCCTTAGCAGCAGAAAGAGATGAAGAAAATGTAGAGAGGAGGGAGTGAAAATATGCCAGGTCCGCAGGGAGTCTAGTTTTCTTCCATTTCCGCTCAGCTGCCCGGAGCTCTGTTCTGTGAGCTCGCAATGAGTCATCAAGCCACGGAGCTGGAGGGGAGGACCGAGCCGGCCGGGAGGATAGGGGACATAGAGAGTCAAAGGATGCAGAAAGGGAGGAGAGGAGGGTTGAGGAGGCAGAATCAGGAGATTTGAGGGAGAAGGATTGAGCGGAGGGAAGAGATGATAGGATGGAAGAGGAGAGAGTAGCGGGAGAGAGAGAGCGAAGGTTGCGACGGCGCATTACCATCTGTGTAGGGGCAGAGTGAGTAGTGTTGGAGGAGAGGGAGAGAGAAAAGGATACAAAGTAGTGGTCGGAGACTTGGAGGGGAGTTGCAGTGAGATTAGTAGAACAACAGCATCTAGTAAAGATGAGGTCAAGCGTATTGCCTGCCTTGTGAGTAGGGGGGGACGGTGAGAGGGTGAGGTCAAAAGAGGAGAGGAGTGGAAAGAAGGAGGCAGAGAGAAACGAGTCAAATGTAGACGTAGGGAGGTTGAAATCCCCCAGAACTGTGAGGGGTGAGCCATCCTCAGGAAAGGAACTTATCAAGGCGTCAAGCTCATTGATGAACTCTCCAAGGGAACCTGGAGGGCGATAGATGACAAGGATATTAAGCTTAAATGGGCTAGTGACTGTGACAGCATGGAATTCAAATGGGGAGATAGACAGATGGGTCAGGGGAAAAATTGAGAATGTCCACTTGGGAGAGATGAGGATTCCTGGGCCACCACCCCGCTGACCAGATGCTCTCGGGGTATGCGAGAACACATGGTCAGACGAGGAGAGAGCAGCAGGAGTAGCAGTGTTTTCAGTGGTAATCCATGTTTCCGTCAGCGCCAAGAAGTCGAGGGACTGGAGGGTAGCATAGGCTGAGATGAACTCTGCCTTGTTGGCAGCAGAACGGCAGTTCCAGAGGCTGCCTGAGACCTGGAACTCCACGTGGGAGGTGCGTGCAGGGACCACCAGGTTAGAGAGGCAGCAGCCACGCGGTGAGAGGCGTTTGTGTAGCCTGTGCGGAGAGGAGAGAACAGGGATAGGCAGAGGCATAGTTGACAGGCTGCAGCAGATGGCTACAATAATGCAGAGGAGAACGGAATGAAATTAACTAAACATCTGGGAAAGGAGAGAGCGGGGCCTCCCTCACCACAACTCCCAAATATAACTCTCCCAACTTCCACCTCAGAAACTATAATTGTTGTAAACTACAGCGGTTCAATGTTTTCTAGGAATAGACTAACTTAGTTTATTCAGCTAGCTAACTAGGTGCAGTATTATTCCGTGAAAATCGTCCGGGCACCTCGTCATAAGACGCCACAGCCAGCTAGCATGCCGGACTCCAACAACACGGTTTAGCGCCAATACTCGGCCACAACAAACCACCAGTGTATCAACACGCAAGCAGATCGTTCGTGTCCGTGTCTAACGTTGTGTGTTAGTCCCGACAGCTTGAGCGAGTCCGTCGTCAACTTATTCAGCCAGTTAGTTAGCTAGAATAGTTAGCAAACTAGCTAGCCATTGCTTTCAGACAAAGAAGAACCCCTCCTTTCACGGCACGAACACACAGAGAGAGCCAAACTAACGTTAACTAGTCACCCATGTCCCGAATTCCTTGAACGACTCGGGCTATCAATATGTAAAAAAAAATAACACAAATGTAGGTTATGACTTACCCCTAGCAGCTACTGTTAGCTAGCCAAGTGCAAAGCTAGCCACTGAATTGACTCAGCCAGTTCGTGTCTGTTCGCTCGGTCGTTCCAGCTATTGTTTACTAGTAGCTATCCAGGTAGCAACAAGCTAGCTAAATTTCAAGCACAGTAGCCACTTGCTACCTAACGTTAACGGTTCAGACAATGAGGTTAGAAAACAGCTGAATGGTAGGCAATTATTGTATGTAATTATTGTAGGCAGCCAGCTGGCGTAATTACAGGCACTATCAGGCGTGAAACAACTATAACGTTGCTAATAGCTACTCGCCAGCTAGTCCAGGTGGTGGGTTAGCTAGCTAGCTTCGTGCTACACCCGGCACAGCCGAATACAATACTAACCTACAATAATTACATACAACAACCCACGATAACTACCTACAATACCTAACTATAATCTAAATACATAGTTTAAGCCTTACTCGACAAAGCCCAAGCTATGTATAAAGCCAAGCTTACCCGACGCCAAGCTTACCCGACGACCTCCTCCTTCGACGACCTTTTTGCTCTCTGAGAGCAAGGTCATACTCACTGAGTCTGTACATAGTCAAAGCTTTCCTTAACTTTGGGTCAGTCACAGTGGTCAGGTATTCTGCTACTGTGTACTCTCTGTTTTGGTCTAAATAACATTCTAGTTTGCTCAGGTTTTTGTTGATTCTTTCCAATGTGTCAAGTAATTATATTTTTGTTTTCTCATGGTTTGGTTGGGTCTAATTGTGTTGCTGTCCTGCGGCTCTGTGGGGTCTGTTTGTGTTTGTGAGCAAAGTCCCCGTACCAGCTGGCAGAAGGGACACACATGCATGTACAGTGCCTTCAGAAAGTATTCACACCCTTGACTTTTTCCACATTTTGTTGTGTTACAGCCTGAATTTAAAATGTAGTACATTTCCATTTTTTTGTTACTGGCCTACACACAATACTCCATAATGTGGAATTATGTTTTTAGACATTTTTACAAATTAATGAAAAATGAAAAGCTGAAATGTCTTGAGTCAATCACTATTCAACCCCTTTGTAATGGCAAGTAAAAATGTGCTTAAGAAGTCACATAATAAGTTGCGTGGACACACTCTGTGTGCAATAATAGTGTTTAACATGATGTTTTAATGACTACCTCATCTCTGTACCCCAAACATACAATTATCTGTAAGATCCCTCAGTCGAGCAGTGAATTTCAACCACAAAGACCAGGGAGGTTTTACAATGCCTCACAAAGAAGGGCTCCTATTGGTAGGTGTGTAAAAAAAAAAAGCAGACATTGAATATCTCTTTGAGCATGTTGAAAAATTACACTTTGGATGGTGTAAACTACATGACCAAAATTATGTGGACGCTCATTCCAAAACCATGGGCATTAATATGGAGTTGGTCCCCCCTTTGCTGCCTCCACTCTTCTGGGAAGGCTTTCCACTAGATATTGGAACATTGCTGCGGGGACTTGCTTCCATTCAGCCACAAGAGCATTAGTGAGGTTGGGCACTGATGTTGGGCGATTAGGCCTGGCTCGCAGTCGGCGTTTCAATTCATCCCAAAGGTGTTCAATGGGGTTGAGGTCAGGGCTCTGTGCAGGCCAGTTAAGTTCTTCCACACTGATCCCGGCAAACCATTTCTGTATGGACCTCGCTTTGTACACAGGGGCATTGTCATGCTGAAACAGGAAAGGGCCTTCCCCAAACTGTTGCCACAAAGTTGGAAATACAGTATCATCTAGAATGTCATTGTATGCTGTAGCGTTAAGATTTCCCTTCACTGGAACTAAGGGGCCTAGCCCAAACCATGGAAAAAAGCCCCAGATCATTATTCCTCCTCCACCAAACTTTACAGCTGGCACTATGCATTGGGGCAGGTAGCGTTCTCCTGGCATCCGCCAATCCCAGATTCTTCTATTGGACTGCCAGATGGTGAAGCGTGAATCATCACTCCAGAGGACGCGTTTCCACTGCTCCAGAGTCCAATGGCGGCAAGCTTTACACCACTCCAGCCGACGCTTGGCATTGCGCATGGTGATCTTAGGCTTGTGTGCGGCTGCTCGGCCATGGAAACCCATTTCATGAAGCTCCCGACAAACGGTTCTTGTGCTGACGTTGCTTGCAGAGGCAGTTTGGAACTCGGTAGTGAGTGTTGCAACCGAGGACAGATTATTTTTACGCGTTACACGCTTCAGCACTCGGCGGTCCCGTTCTGTGAGCTTGTGTGGCCTACCACTTTGTGGCTGAGCCGATGTTGCTCCTAGAACTTTCCTCTTCACAATAACAGCACTTACAGTTGACCGGGGAAGCTCTAGCATGGCAGAAATTTGACGAACTGACTTGTTGGAAAGGTGGCATCCTATGACGGTGCCACTTTGAAAATCACTGAGCTTTTCAGTACACACCATTCTACTGCCAATGTTTGTCTATGGAGATTGCATGGCGGTGTGCTCGATTTTATGCAACTGTCAGCAACGGGTGTGGCTGAAATCGCTGAATCCACTAATTTGAAGGGTTGTCCAAATACCTTTGGCCATGTTGTGTATCAATACACCCAGTCACTACAAAGATAAAGGTGTCCTTTCCAACTCAGTTGCCGGAGAGGAAGGAAACCGCTCAGGGATTTCACTAAGAGGCCAATGGTGATTTTAAAACAGTTAGAGTTTAATGGCTGTGATAGGAGAAAACTGAGGATGGATCAACAACATTGTAGTTACTCCACAATACTAACCTAATAGACAGAGTGAAAAGAAGGAAGCCTGTACTGTCACGCTCGTGGATTGACGGCTCGGACCAAGGTGCAGCGTGGTAGGCGAACATATTAAGTTATTAACTGAATACAGACCAAACAACAAAATACACACAAACGTAAAGTTCTGCAGGCTAACAAAGAAATAGAAAAACTAGAATGCCCACCGTGACAGTACCCCCCCCAGTCGCTGGAGACTCTGGACTGCAGACCGTCGCTGGAGACTCTGGACTGCCGACCGTCGCTGGAGGCTCTGGACTGCCGACCGTAGCTGGAGGCTCTGGACTGCCGACCGTCACTGGAGGCTATGGACTGCCGACCGTTGCTGGAGGCTCTGGACTGCCGACCGTCGCTGGAGACTCTGGACTGCAGACCGTCGCTGGAGGCTCTGTGCCATGGATCATCACTGGAGGCTTCGGGCCATGGATCATCACTGGAGGCTTCGGGCCATGGATCATCACTGGAGCCCGGCAAGTGCGGGGCGCTGGCACAGGACGCACTGGGCTGTGAAGGTGCACTGGCGACACAGTACGTAGAGCTGGCACAACCCGTCCTGGCTGGATGCTCCCTTTAGCCCGGCAAGTGCGGGGCACAGGACGCACTGGGCTGTGAAGGCGCACTTGCGACACAGTGCGTAGAGCCGGCGCAGGATATACTGGGCCGTGGAGGCGCACTGGAGGTCTGGAGCATAGAGCTGGCACAACCTGTCCTGGCTGCACGCTCACTTTAGCCCGACAAGTGCGGGGCGCGGGCACAGGACGCACTGGGCTGTGAAGGTGCACTGGCGACACAGTGCGTAGGACCGGCGCAGGATATACTGGACCGAGGAGGCGTACTGGAGACCAGGAGCGCTGAGCTGGCACAACCCGTCCTGGCTGGATGCTCACTTTAGCCCGGCAAGTGTGGGCGCGGGCACCAAGCACACCGGGCTGTGAATGCGCACTGGAGACACAGTGCGTATCACCGCATAACAGGGTGCCTGAATGGTCCCACGCTCCTTAAAGCGAGTGCGGGGAGTTGGCTCTGGTCTGAAACCTGGCTCCGCCAACCACCCTGTGTGCCCCCCCAAAAAAAATCTTTGGGACTGCCTCTCGGGCTTCCGTCGTGGTCGTGACCTTCGGAGTTGCCATTGATCCTCCTTCGCTGCTTCCGTCTGCTCCCATGGAAGGCGATCCAAACCTGCCCGGATCTCTTCCCACGTCCAGGATCCCTTACCGTCCAAGACATCCTCCCATGTCCACGATGTCTGCTCCTCCTGGCCACGCTGCTTGGTCCGTTTGTGGTGGGATCTTCTGTCACGCTCGTGGATTGACGGCTCCGACCAAGGTGCAGCGTGGTAGGCGAACATATTAATTTATTAACTGAATACAGACCAAACAACAGAATACACACGAACGTAAAGTTCTGCAGGCTAACAAAGTCACAACACAAAAACAAGATCCCACAAACTAAGGTGGGAAAAAGGCTGCCTAAGTATGAACCCCAATCAGAGACAACGATAGACAGCTGCCTCTGATTGGGAACCATACCCGGCCAACAAAGAAATAGACAAACTAGAATGCCCACCCAAATCACACCCTGACCTAACCAAATAGAGAATAAAAGGGATCTCTAAGGTCAGGGCGTGACATGTACAGAAAATAAATATTCCAAAACATGAATCCTATTTGCAATAAGGCACTAAAGTAATAGTGCTAAAAAATGTGGCAAAGCAGTAAACTTTTTGCTCTGAATACGAAGTGATATGTTTGGGGCAAATCCAATACAACACATTACTGAGTACCACACTCCATATTTTCATGCATAGTGGTTGCTGCATCATGTTTTGGGTATGCTTGTAATTGTTAAGGACTGGGGAGGTTTTCAGGATAAAAAAGAAACTGAATGTAGCTAAGCACAGGCAAAATCCTTGAGGAAAACCTGGTTACGTCTGCTTTCCACCAGACACTCAGAGATGAATTCACCATTCAGCAGGACAATAATCTTAAATCTACTTGAAAATCTATGGCAAGACCTGGAAAGGGTTGTCTAGCAATGATCAACAACCAAAACCTTGAATACACTCCAAGTTTCCATTAACTGCTGTGCATGAAATGTCCTGCAACAACAGGGTGGTCAAATTAAGATCTGTATGTGTCCATTTCCTTTCATATAAACACTGAAGGCTGGCCTTGTAGAGAATAGTTTCTGCCTGGCTTTTAAAGTACATCTATTTCTGAATACATGGTTAGAATACACCATGTATGTAGCTACACTAAGCTCTCTCTCTCTTATCACTTCTCTCCTGTATACTTATATTGCAGTGTTGTATTGCAGTATTACTTAACGGCCTTGATGCAAACAGAATGGATTATTTGGAGTGGATTTCTTAACACAGGATCCTCCTTTTTGACTTTGTCATACAGGCACAGTAATGTGGAATGCAATGTTATAATAATAAATAATATGCCATTTAGCAGACGCTTTTATCCAAAGCGACTTACAGTCATGCTTGCATACATTTTGTAACTACCCTGGCGTTACAAGCGCCATGCTCTACCAATTGAGCTACAGAGGACCATGTTGTTGATCCTCTGTATTTCCTTAGTATTGTGGTGGCAGCATCATGTTATGGATACGCTTGTCACCGGCAGGGGCTGAGGAGTTTGTCAGGATCAAAAAAAATATGAAAGGAGCATAGCCCAGGTAGAAAGTTAGAGGAAACCCTGCCTCAGTCTTCTGAATATCTAACCCTCGGGTAGAGTTTTTTTCTCCCAGCGAGACAGTTACTCAAATGTTAATGCCAAAGACACACCAGAATGGCTTTCAAATAGGTGTTGAATGTTCCTGAATGATCCAGTCTCAGTCCTGACTTAAATCTGCTTGAATATCAGAGAGAAGGTTTGAAGATTACTGTCCATCAATGATTCCCAACCAAATGTACTGAGCTTGAGCAATTTTGACAAAAAAATGGATACATGTTGCCCAAGAGTTGTGCAAAGCTAGTATAATCTTATTAAACATTATTCACAGCTGCAGTGGCTGCCAAAGGTACTTCCACCAAGTATTAACTCTGGGGTGTGAAGACATACGCAATCAAGACATCTTAGTTAAAACAAATATATACCTGTATACAGTATCTCACAAAAGTGAGTACACCCCTCACATTTTTTTAAATATTTGAGTATATATTTTCATGTGAAAACACTGAAGAAATGACACTTTGCTACAATGTAAAGTAGTGAGTGTACAGCTTGTATAACACTGTACATTTGCTGTCCCCTCAAAATAACACAACACACAGCCATTAATGTCTAAACCGCTGGCAACAAAAGTGAGTACACCCCTAAGTGAAAATGTCAAAATTGGGCCCAATTAGCCATTTTCCCTCCCCGGTGTCATGTGACTCGTTAGTGTTACCTTGGCCAAGACCATACAGCGGTTTAACAGGACAGGTTCCACTCAGAACAGGCCTCGCCATGGTCGACCAAAGAAGTTGAGTGCACGTGCTCAGCGTCATATCCAGAGGTTGTCTTTGGGAAATAGACGTATGAGTGCTGCCAGCGTTGCTGCAGAGGTTGAAGGGGTGGGGGGTCAGCCTGTCAGTGCTCAGACCATACGCTGCACACTGCATCAAATTGGTCTGCATGGCTGTCGTCCCAGAAGGAAGCCTCTTCTAAAGATGATGCACAAGAAAGCCCGCAAACAGTTTGCTGAAGACAAGCAGACTAAGGACATGGATTACTGGAACCATGTCCTGTGGTCTGATGAGACCAAGATAAACTTATTTGGTTCAGATGGTGTCAAGCATGTGTGGCGGAACCAGGTGAGGAGTACAAAGACAAGTGTGTCTTGCCTACAGTCAAGCATGGTGGTGGGAGTGTCATGGTCTGGGGCTGCATGAGTGCTGCCGACACTGGGGCGCTACAGTTCATTGAGGGAACCATGAATGCCAACATGTACTGTGACATACTGAAGAAGAGCATGATCCCCTCCCTTCGGAGACTGGGACGCAGGGCAGTATTCCAACATGATAACGACCCCAAACACACCTCCAAGACGACCACTGCCTTGCTAAAGAAGCTGAGGGTAAAGGTGATGGACTGGCCAAGCATGTCTCCAGACCCAAACCCTATTGAGCATCTGTGGGGCATCCTCAAACGGAAGGTGGAGGAGTGCAAGGTCTCTAACATCCACCAGCTCAGTGATGTCGTCATGGAGGAGTGGAAGAGGACTCCAGTGCCAACCTGTGAAGCTCTGGTGAACTCCATGCCCAAGAGGGTTAAGGCAGTGCTGGAAAATGATGGTGGCCACACAAAATATTGACACTTTGGGCCCAATTTGGACATTTTCACTTAGGGGTGTACTCACTTTTGTTGCCAGCGGTTTAGACATTAATGGCTATGTGTTGTGTTATTTTGAGGGGACAGCAAATTTACACTGTTATACAAGCTGTACACTCACTACTTTACATTGTAGCAAAGTGTCATTTCTTCAGTGTTGTCACATGAAAAGATATACTCAAATATTTACAAAAATGTGAGGGGTGTACTCACTTTTGTGAGATACTGCTCAAAAAAATAAAGGGAACACTAAAATAACACATCCTAGATCTGAATGAATGAAATAATCTTATTAAATACTTTTTTCTTTACATAGTTGAATGTGCTGACAACAAAATCAAATTTAGCAACCCATGGAGGTCTGGATTTGGAGTCACCCTCAAAATTAAAGTGGAAAACCACACTACAGGCTGATCCAACTTTGATGTAATGTCCTTAAAACAAGTCAAAATGAGGCTCAGTAGTGTGTGTGGCCTCCACGTGCCTGTATGACCTCCCTACAACGCCTGGGCATGCTCCTGATGAGGTGGCGGATGGTCTCCTGCGGGATCTCCTCCCAGACCTGGACTAAAGCATCCGCCAACTCCTGGACAGTCTGTGGTGCAACATGGCGTGGCGTTGGTGGATGGAGCGAGACATGATGTCCCAGATGTGCTCAATTGGATTCTGGTCTGGGGAACGGGCGGTCCATAGCATCAATGCCTTCCTCTTGCAGGAACTGCTGACACACTCCAGCCACATGAGGTCTAGCATTGTCTTGCATTAGGAGGAACCCAGGGCCAACCGCACCAGCATATGGTCTCACAAGGGGTCTGAGGATCTCATCTCGGTACCTAATGGCAGTCAGGCTACCTGGAGGGCTGTGCGGCCCCCCAAAGAAATGCCACCCCACACCATGACTGACCCACCGCCAAACCGGTCATGCTGGAGGATGTTGCAGGCAGCTGTCACGTTCTCAGTGTGAACCTGCTTTCATCTGTGAAGAGCACAGTGCGCCAGTGGCGAATTTGCCAATCTCTGTGTTCTCTGGCAAATGCCAAACGTCCTGCACGGTGTTGGGCTGTAAGCACAACCCCCACCTTTGGACATCGGGCCCTCATACCACCCTCATGGAGTCTGTTTCTGACCGTTTGAGCAGACACATGCACATTTGTGGCCTGCTGGAGGTCATTTTGCAGGGCTCTGGCAGTGCTCCTCCTGCTCCTCCTTGCACAAAGGCGAAGGTAGCAGTCCTGCTGCTGGGTTGTTGCCCTCCTACGGCCTCCTCCACATCTCCTGATGTACTGGCCTGTCTCCTGGTAGCGCCTCCATGCTCTGGACACTACGCTGACAGACACAGCAAACCTTCTTGCCACAGCTCGCATTGATGTGCCATCCTGGATGAGCTGCACTACCTGAGCCACTTGTGTGGGTTGTAGACTCCATCTCATGCTACCACTAGAGTGAAAGCACCGGCAGCTTTCATACATGACCAAAACATCAGCCAGGAAGCATAGGAACTGAGAAGTGATCTGTGGTCACCACCTGCAAAACCAGTCCTTTATTGGGGGTGTCTTGCTAATTGCCTATAATTTCCACCTGTTGTCTATTCCATTTGCACAACAGCATGTGACATTTATTGTCAATCAGTGTTGCTTCCTAAGTGGACAGTTTGATTTCACAGAAGTGTGATTGACTTGGAGTTACATTGTGTTGTTTAAGTGTTCCCTTTATTTTTTTGAGCAGTGTATATATATATACATTTTGAACATTTTATATAATTTTTCTTTCACTTTGAAAACAAAAAACAAATTTAAGGCAGCAAAATGTGAAGACTGTGCAAAGATGTGTAGACTTTCACTAGGCACTGTAGTGTACCGCTACAAGGCTAGCTAAGTGTTACATTATATAATCTATGGCTTTTAAACCTCTGCCATACCATGGACTCAGAGCTATCTATCTAATAGAACTCAAAGTGTTTTCTTTAATGGAAGCTTTTCTAATGTCAAACATGTAAAGTGTGGTGTACCGCAGGGCAGCTCTCTAGGCCCTCTACTCTTTTATATTTTTATCAGTGACCTGCCACTGTCATTAAACAAAGCATGTGCGTCCATGTATGCTGATGATTCAACCATATACTTATCAGCAACCACATCTAATGAAGTCACTGAAACCCTTAACAAAGAGTTGCAGTCTGTTTTGGAATGGGTGGCAAGTAATAAACTGGCCCTGAACATCGCTAAAGCTAAGAGCATTGTATTTGTGTTTGGTACAAATCATTCCATAAGCTCTAGACCTCAGCTGAATCTGGCAATGAATGGTGTGCCTGTTGAACAAGTTGAGGAGACTAAATTGCTTGGTGTTACCTTAGATTGTAAACTGTCATGGCCATAACATATAGATTCAATGGTTGTAAAGATGGGGAGAGGTCTGCCTGTAATAAAGAGATGCTCTTCTTTTTTGACACCACAAGTCCTGCAGGCTCTAGTTTTGTCTTATCTTGATGATTGTCCAGTCGTGTGGTCGATTGCTGCAAGGAAATACCTAGTTAAGCTGCAGCTGGCCCAGAATAGAGCGGCACGTCTTGCTCTTCATTGTAATCAGAGGGCTGATATAAATACTATGCATGCCAGTCTCTATTGGCTAAGAGTTGAGGAGAGACTGACTGCATTACTTCTTCTTTTTATAAGAAATGTGTTGAAAATCCCAAATTGTTTGCATAGTCAACTTACACACAGCTCTGACACACACACTTACCCCACCAGACATGCCACCAGGGGTCTTTTTACAGTCCCCAAATCCAGAACAAATTCAAGAAAGCGTACAGTGTTATATAGAGTCATTATTGCATGGAACTCCGTTCCATCTCATATTGCTCAAATGAACAGCAAACCTGGTTTAAAAAAACAGATAAAGCAACACCTCACGGCACAACGCCTCTCCCCTATTTGACCTAGATAGTTTGTGTGTATGTATTGATATGTAGGCTATGTTTGCCTTTAAAAAAATGTTTTATGTAGTTATGTCCTTGAGCTGTTCTTGTCTATTAATGTTCTGTATTATGTCATGTTTCATGTTTTGTGTGGACCCCAGGAAGAGTAGCTGCTGCTTTTGCAACAGCTAAATGGGATCCTAATTAAATACCAAAATACCATCTATATTGTGTGTGGGAGACTTACTGGGAGTTAGTCACTGAGAGAGAGAAGCAGGATCTATGCCAGTTGAAGAGTGCTGCTTGTAAGTGCAGTAAAGTGATTCAGCGTTATATATTCCAAATTCTGTCTGAGTCATCTGTTGTTGTTGTTGTTGTCAGGGTGTGAGTTGGCGGCAGCTTTTTGTGACAATGCGCTGATATACAGTGGTCTTTTGCAAGAACAAAAACAGTGCAACAGTTTTGCCAATTATTGCGTAAGCCATTGAAATTCAAGAGAAGACATCTATTTGCAGTATGATGCTAAATGCTGCTTCCCAATGATAACTCATCCCTTGAATGCGGATATACCTAGATATGTTGTGTTTGTTAGCTCCCAATATACAATAGTGTGTAGTTGTGTGTGTTTTGAAAAACCCACTATTCTATCTACATCAGGGCTCTCCAGTCCTGTTCCTGGAGAGCTACCCTCCTTTAGGTTGTAACTAACCTGATTCAGTTTATCAACCAGCCAGTTATTAGAATCAGATTAGGGCTGGAGCGCTAGATTAGGGCTGGAGCATAAACCTACAGGACGGTAGCTCTCCAGGAACAGGGTTGGAGTTAACCTACAGGACGGTAGCTCTCCGGGAACAGGGTTGGAGTTAAAACCTACAGGACGGTAGCTCTCCAGGAACAGGGTTGGAGTTAACCTACAGGACGGTAGCTCTCCGGGAACAGGGTTGGAGTTAAAACCTACAGGACGGTAGCTCTCCGGGAACAGGGTTGGAGTTAAAACCTACAGGACGGTAGCTCTCCGGGAACAGGGTTGGAGTTAACCTACAGGACGGTAGCTCTCCGGGAACAGGGTTGGAGTTAAAACCTACAGGACGGTAGCTCTCCGGGAACAGGGTTGGAGTTAAAACCTACAGGACGGTAGCTCTCCGGGAACAGGGTTGGAGTTAAAACCTACAGGACAGGAGCTCTCCAGGAACAGGGTTGGAAATCCCTGATTTACAGTATATGTATTAGGTAGAAGCTCCCTCCCTAGTGTGTTATGAGCTCATATTTCATCACATTTCATCTCCACTGATCAGCAGCAGGCAGAGAGGATCATGGTCCATGTGATTGTGTTTGATGGAATGTTCCAGAGAGAGATCTGATATGTGCTGTACAGTTCCATAAAGTGTGTTGTGTGGAATGTTGCCTCTCCAGCCAGTGCCTGCTAACAGTAGTAGTTAATGGGATGGTGTGCGGTATAGGCGTGTGATTTAGCAGGGGCACAATTCCACGATAATAGTGATGCTGAGACTCAGATTTTTCACTTTAAAATGTATGTCAAACAAAAACCAATGATTGCAAAGTTAAACAAACCACACAACTCTATGCACAAGGACTACTTTTTACAATTTACACTGAACATGTTACAAAAGCACATTTACTTGAAAAACAGTTCAGATGCAAAGTTTGGTAACATAATTGTTTTTTTTCTGTTTGTGCCATCATTCTGTTACCAGACTTTGCATATGCACTGTTCTTTAAGTAAACGTGTTTTTGTAAAAATGTTCAGTTCAAATTGCTAGTCCTTGTGCATAGAGTTGTATGTGTCACGATCGTGTGAATGATGAGACCAAAGCGCAGCGCGTGTTCCGATAAACATGATGACTTTATTTAATTAAAGTGCAACACGAGAAAACAACAAAGAACGATACGTGAAGTTCCAATACTGAAATAAACTAACAGCATCAAGGAAACAAAAACCCACAAACCCCACAGGACAACATACAGCCTAAATATGGCTCCCAATCAGAGATAACGAGCCGAACAGCTGACACTCGTTACCTCCGATTGGGAGTCAATGAATACAAACACCCAACATAGAAATACCACAACCTAGACACCCCAACATAGAAATACACCCAAAACAAATGAACATGAACAACCCTGGCTCAAGAATAAAGGTCCGTGGAGCCAGAGTGTTACATTACCCCCCCCTAAAGGTGCGACCTCCGGGCGCACCAGCAAACAGTCTAGGGGAGGGTCTGGGTGGGCGTCTGTCCAGGTGGCGGCTCTGGCCCAGGTCGTGGTCCCCACCCCACCATAGTCATTACCCACTTACTTAGCCTCCTACACATTACCACCCCCCCACTACACCCCACTGGGTTAAGGGGCGGCACCGGACTAAGGGGCAACACCGGACTACGGACCAGCACCGGGATAAGGGGCAGCACCGGGCTAAGGGGCAGCACCGGGCTAAGGGGCAGCACCGGGCTAAGGACCAGCACCGGGATAAGGACCAGCACCAGGCTAAGGAACAGTACCTGACTAAGTGGCAGCACCGGACTGAGGGGCAGCTCCGGACTGAATGGCGGATCCTGGCTGGCTGGCTCAGGCGGATCCTGGCTGAACGGCTCATGGCTGGCTGAAGGATCTGGCTGCTCATGGCTGGCCGACGGATCTGGCTGCTCATGGCTGGCCGACGGATCTGGCTGATCCTGTCTGGCCGAAGGCTCTGGCTGATCCTGTCTGGCGGAAGGCTCTGGCTGATCCGGTCTGGCGGAAGGCTCTGGCTGATCCGGTCTGACGGAAGGCTCTGGCTGCTCCGGTCTGACGGAAGGCTCTGGCTGATCCGGTCTGACGGAAGGCTCTGGCTGATCCGGTCTGACGGAAGGCTCTGGCTGCTCCTGTCTGGCGGAAGGCTCTGGCTGATCCTGTCTGGCGGAAGGCTCTGGCTGATCCGGTCTGACGGAAGGCTCTGGCTGCTCCTGTCTGGCGGAAGGCTCTGGCTGATCCTGTCTGGCGGAAGGCTCTGGCTGATCCTGTCTGGCGGAAGGCTCTGGCTGATCCTGTCTGGCGGAAGGCTCTGGCTGATCCTGTCTGGCGGAGAGCTCTAGCGGCTCCGATCTGGCGGACGGCGCTGAAGGCTCATGGCAGACGGGCGGCTTTGTAGGCTCTGTACAGACGGGTAGTTCAGACGGCGTTGGGCAGACGGACAGTTCAGACGGCGTTGGGCCGACAGGCAGTTCAGGCGCCGTTGGGCAGACGGGCAGTTCAGACGGCGTTGGGCAGACGGGCAGTTCAGACGGCGTTGGGCAGACGGGCAGTTCAGGCCCCGTTGGGCAGACGGACAGTTCAGGCCCTCTGAGGCGCACCGTAGGCCTGTTGCGTGGTGCCGGAACTGGAGGTACCGGGCTGAGGACACGCATCACAGGGCTAGTGCGGGGAGAAGCAACAGGGCATGCTTGGCCCTGGGGACGCACCGTAGGCCTGATGCGTGGTGCCGGAACTGGAGGTACCGGGCTGAGGACACGCATCTCAGGGCTAGTGCGGGGAGTCGGAACAGGGCATGCTGGACCCTGGGGACTCCCATAACGCCTAGTGCGGGGAGCCGGAACAGGGCATGCTGGACCCTGGGGACTCACCTCACGCCTAGTGCGGAGAGCAGGAACAGGCCGGGCTGGGCTGGCGACGCGCACCGTATCCCTGGTGCGAGTGGCCGGAACAGGCCGGGCCGGGCTGGCGAAGCGCACCTTATCCCTGGTGCGTGGAGTAGGAACAGGCCGGGCTGGGCTGGCGAAGCGCACCGTCTCCCTGGTGCGTGGAGTAGGAACAGGCAGGGCTGAGCTGGCGACGCACACCGTATCCCTGGTGCGTGGAGTAGGAACAGGCAGGGCTGAGCTGGCGACGCACACCGTATCCCTGGTGCGAGTGGCCGGAACAGGCCGGGCCGGGCTGGCGAAGCGCACCGTATCCCTGGTGCGTGGAGTAGGAACAGGCCGGTCCATACCGGGAACACGCACCACTGGCCTCAACCGAGGATCAGGAACGGGCCGGACCGGACTGGCAACACACCTCAGTCCTTCACGCCGTGCCACACACACATCCCTGCCTCTTCTCGCCAATGGCTCCCGTACTCCGTTAGCCCTCTCACCTATACTCCCTGTGGCAGCTTCCTGCTGCCCAGCCGCCCAAGCCATGTGCCCCCCCCCAAAAACTTTTTGGGGTTGCCTCACGTCCACGGGCTTCCAGCCTCGCCTTCGCGCTGCCTCCTCGTACCACCTCCTCTCGGCTTTGGCTGCCTCCAGCTCTTCCCGAGGGCGGTGATATTCCTCCGGTTGTGCCCAAGGATCCTCTCCGTCCAATAACTCCTCCCATGTCCAGACCCTCGGCTCCTGGACACGCTGCTTGGTCCTGGTATGGTGGGTTTTTCTGTCACGATCGTGTGAATGATGAGACCAAAGCGCAGCGCGTGTTCCGATAAACATGATGACTTTATTTAATTAAAGTGCAACACGAGAAAACAACAAAGAACGATACGTGAAGTTCCAATACTGAAATAAACTAACAGCATCAAGGAAACAAAAACCCACAAACCCCACAGGACAACATACAGCCTAAATATGGCTCCCAATCAGAGATAACGAGCCGAACAGCTGACACTCGTTACCTCCGATTGGGAGTCAATGAATACAAACACCCAACATAGAAATACCACAACCTAGACACCCCAACATAGAAATACACCCAAAACAAATGAACATGAACAACCCTGGCTCAAGAATAAAGGTCCGTGGAGCCAGAGTGTTACAGTATGGTTTGTTTGACTTTGCAAGCATTGGTTTTTGTTTGACATACATTTTAAAGTGACAAATCTGAGTGTTTCCATGGAATTGCCCAGGGTCTGCTAGCAGCAACCGTCTGTCTCCATTATGAAGAGGAATCCGCTACAAGGTCAACACAAATAAATATGGCTGCCATTTACATCATCAATCAGTGCAGAGTTATGACAGAGGCCGAAGCCTGCTTGTAAACTCATCAGAGCTGGCCAGATTAATATCTCTTCTTGTGTTTGAAAAGAGGAGAGGGACATAAGAGAGGATTTTACAGTAATGGTTGCAGTTTTTTGTTTTCTTTTTTGGGGTGAAACTAAAAGTAGAAATAGTTCTTATGGTTTAGCTACTTGTCGTTTTAAGATCCCCTGTGTACGCCAGCCTCCTACTTCTCATGAACTCAACGGCTGGTCTAAAGGAGGCAGGCCGTGGGGAGTAGTTGCTGTGTATTTCTGTAGGAATGGACCGCTGGTTTAGGAATAGCTTTTTCTAACCCAAGGAATAATTCTGAAAATTACTGGGCACTGCTCAAAAGTCTCTCTAGTTTCGTCAACAGGACTTAAATACTATCAGAGGCCAGAATGAAACCAGCACTTTAGCCA
Source organism: Coregonus lavaretus (assembly GCF_964263955.1). Classification (NCBI taxonomy): domain Eukaryota; kingdom Metazoa; phylum Chordata; class Actinopteri; order Salmoniformes; family Salmonidae; genus Coregonus; species Coregonus lavaretus. The sequence continues at coordinate 38,012,524 of NC_140004.1, read as the reverse complement.
TTTACTAGTTCACAGGTCTTTGTTAGGCCTCATTTGTATTCACTCAGTACAGGAACAGCAGAACACTCAGCAGCTGATCTCACATTGAACAGCAACTTATCTCACATGGAGCGCAGTAAGGTGGTGGTGGAAACCTTGCTTTCACCTATCAAGTCATGTCAGATGACTGATCACATTAAAGTAAGAAGGAAAGGTGCACTGTAGACATATCAGAGCAAAGGATTTATGTTTTCCCCCCAGTCAGCCATCACAAACAGCTCAGAGCCCATACAGTCAATCAATCAATCACATTTATTAAAATGTTCAATCCACCAGCCCTAAGGAAATCAGTCAATTGAAATGTATTCATTGGGCCCTAATCTATGGATTTCACATGACTGGGAATACAGATATGCATCTGTTGAACACAGATACCTTTAAAAAAAAGTAGGGGCGTGGATCAGAAAACCAGTCAATATCTGGTGTGACCACCATTTGCCTCATGCAGTGCGACACATCTCCTTCGCATAGAGTTGATCATGCTGTTGATTGTGGCCTGTGGAATGTTGTCCCACTCCTCGTCAATGGCTGTGCGAAGTTGCTGGATATTGGAGGGAACTAGAACACGCTGTCGTACACGTCGGTCCAGAGCGTTCCAAACATGCTCAATGGATGACATGTCTGGTGAGTATGCAGGCGAAGGAAGAACTGGGACATTTTCAGCTTCCAAGGATCCTTGCGACTTAGGGCCATGCATTATCATGTTGAAACGAGGTGATGGCGGCGGATGAATGGCACAAAAATGGGCCTCTCGTCATGGTATCTCTGTGCATTCAAATTGCCATCGATAAAATGCAATTGTGTTCATTGTTCGTAGCTTATGCCTGCCCATATCATAACCCCACCACCTCCATGGGGCACTCTGTTCACAAGGTTCACATCAGCAAACCACTCGCCCACACGACGCCATACATGTGCGGTTGTGAGGCTGGTTGGACGTACTGCCAAATTCTCTAAAACGATGTTGGAGGCGTCTTATGGTAGAGAAATTAACATGAAATTCTCTGGCAACAGCTCTGGTGAACATTCCTGCAGTCAGCATGCCAATTGCACATTCCCTCAAAACTTGAGACATTGTGGCATTGTATTTTGTGACAAAACTGCACATTTTAGAGTGGCCTTTTATTGTCCCCAGCACAAACTGCACCTGTGTAATGATCAGGCTGTTTATTCAGCTTCTTGATATGTCACACCTGTCAGGTGGATAGATTATCTTGACAAAATATAACATGCTCACTAACAGGGATGTAAACAAATATGTGTATAACATTTGAGAGAAATAAGCTGTTTGTGCGTATAGAAAATGTATTGGATCTTTTATTTCAGCTCATGAAACATGGGACCAGCACTTTACATGTTGCGTTTATATTTGTGTTCAGTATAGTTCTATAGCCTAGGGGGCTTTAGAAAGTTACTTGGCTTTCATTAATTACCCCTGGTACAGACGTGTTGGTGATTAAAATATTTACCTCCGCGAGAGTCACTGTGGTTTGTTTAATGGGGTGGAAAACGTTGTGCTACACCGGCGTGGGGATGATTAATGTCTCACAGAGAAACTCTGTGGAACGCTGAGGCATTGTTTTCTTGTCATGGCGCTCGCTAGGAAAACGGTTAAGAAATAAAATAAGAAAAAAACTCACAAAATGTTTGCATGGCTACGTAACGTTGCCGTCACACTCCATTTGGTCCTCGCTCACGCCCCAATTGACTAATGTAGTGGTTAGGAGAGGCTCCATCATCAACAGAGGAAGGCAAACCAGCGAGATGCCCGAATCGGGCCTGTTATGTCAATTACACTGACATGTATAGACTGCATACACACTCAGTTTACAAAACATTAGGAACACTTTCCTAATATTGAGTTGCACCCCCTTTTGCCCTCAGAACAGCCTCAATTCGTGCTTAGAAATCCTTCTAATTACAGTAGGAAGAGTTTTACCTTGTGACTCCTAGCCAGCTAGACACTACATCGTCAAAGGGAGACGGGGGCTGTTCACCTAACATGGCTGCTCTGTACCGTTTCATGTTTTCTCAGACAACTAATTAGATTGTGCGTCTTGTTTTGAACTTCCCTTCTCCTCATTATCAATATCATTATGCCTTATGCCGTTGATTAGGGACCAGAAGTCATTGCCCTGAGACAGTCTATGGTATAGCTGTGATTAGGTACAATAGGTCTGAAACTACCCAACCCACTCCAAGTGTAGGCAGACAGAACCCGTCCCTCCGTCACCTTGTTAGGAAGTTGTGCAGCCTGTTTCAGGTCTGTATGTGTTGTGCTGTGTGTTGGTGCAACGTTCTAATAACGTCCCCATTCACAGTAAGGTATGACATCACACAGTAGAGATGGCAGCCTCTGGGCTGGTGGATTGAACATTTTCAACACTGACGGTTATTATTCTGTAAAATCTATTTTACTGTGTGTCTTGGAGCTCTTACAGATACTTGTCTTGGCAAAGGAGTTATAGATCACTGATGTAAGTTATTACCCCCTGCCTGAAGGAGTGGGTTTAGCTTTTTATGTACTTCCATGATAACAGGATAAAGTGAATGCACACTCTCCTTAATATATGGGCTTGTTTGATACGCACCCTCTCCTATTTAATCAGAAGTGGTTGTATTTCACATTTTAAAAAGTGACACGGATCGCCTGCTTTTTAAAACAAATTAGAAGGGATACTCATCTAAAATGCGTGCTGGACAGGATTGGAAATGCACTTTAAACTGGTAAGCATCTCTAGCCTGAATTAATGGCCCCTGAAACCTTCCTGCCAGAGGTAGATGAATTACCTTTTAGGCTTTGCTTTGTCATACAGTACACACACGTACCACTGCCTTGAACGTTGTCAAAAAAGGGAAAGCCCCAAAAAGTGAAGTCCCGGTTTAGTAGTTATGGTGTATGCTGTGAAGGAAAATGCAAAGCTGTGGGGATTATATTTCATATACAGCACTTAGTTTTCATCTGTGTCAGCCAGCTGAAACCACAGCAGTTTCTAGAACCGACTGTAGCAATTTAAAGACAGTGTAATAAAAGACTCACAGTATCAAAGGGAATCTGAAATGAACATATGAAATGTATGCATTATATAGGTTTCACCTGGATTCACCTGGTCAGTCTATGTCATGGAAAGAGCAGGTGTTCATAATGTTTTGTGAACAGTGTATATTCTCTGTGTTTGTGTGTGAGGGGTAGCTAGTAATAGATTTCTAACAAAGACACGGCATGACATTGTTTGGGAAGTCTGGGGAATAACATTTCTGACAGCAGGACAATGGTTTTCACCACGGAGGAGAATACAGAGCAAGGGAACAGAGAGAAAAGACTGAAAGAACAGATTACCACAGCTGAGAGCAGCTGAGAGAGAGAGAGAGAGAGATAATTTTTTTATGACAAGTTACAGTAGCAGGGCACCTTGCTTTTTCAAATGGAGTCACAGTTTCCTATGATCCAGTCCCTTTTTCATGGCGACGGATTGAAACTAACAGTCCATCGCGTAGGTCAACATTGTACAAATCTAAAAGCTCTTCTGCAAATTAGGTCTGACCTTATCAATGGTTGGGTCCCATCCATCTAGAGCCAGGCCCCTATCTGCCTGAGACACTGACCCCCTTACCTTCCTTCTCCCCCTGGTTCACTGGGCATGCTTTCTCTCTCTCTCTCTCTCTCTCTCTCTCTCTCTCTCTCTCTCTCTCTCTCTCTCTCTCTCTCTCTCTCTCTCTCTCTCTCTCTCTCTCTCTCTCTCTCTCTCTCTCTCTCTCTCTCTCTCTCTCTCTCTCTCTCTCTCTCTCTCTCTCTCTCTCTCTCTCTCTCTCTCTCTCTCTCTCTCTCTCTCTCTCTCTCTCTTTCTCTCTTTCTCTCTTTCTCGCTCTCAAAAGTGTTATTGCAAAGGGGGGTCAATGCCACAGGAGGTTGGTGGCACCTTCATTGGGGAGAACGGGCTCGTGGTAATGACTGGAGCGGAATCAGCGGAATGGTATCAAATACATCAAACACATGGTTTCCAGGTGTTTGATGCCATTCCATTTGCTCCGTTCCGGCCATTATTAAGAGCCGTTCTCCCCTCAGCAGCCTCCACTGGTCAATGCAGATAGTCCGGGAAGCTATTTGGTTAACTATTTAGGAGTCTTATGGCTTGGGGGTAGAAGCTGTTCAGGGTCCTGTTGGTTCCAGACTTGTTGCATTGGTGCCGCTTGCCGTGCGGCAGCAGAGAGACAGCAGTCTATGACTTGGGTGTTTTACATTTTTTAGGGCCTTCCTCTGACAATCCCTGGTATAAAGGTCCTGGATGGCAGGGAGCTCGGCCCCAGTGTTGTACTGAGCCATATACACTACCCTCTGTAGCGCCTTGCGGTTGGATGCCAAGCAGTTGCCATACCAAGCGGTGTTGCAGCCAGTCAAGATGCTCTCAATAGTGCCAAATCTTTTCAGCCTCCTGAGGGGAAAGAAGCATAGTCATGCCTTCTTCACAACTGTGTTGATGTGTGTGGAACATGTTCATTTCCTTAGTGATTCCTTAGTGAGCTCTCCACCTGCTCCACTACAGCCTCGTCGATGTGGATGGTGGCGTGCTCGGTCCTCCGTTTCCTGTAGTCCACGATCAGCTCCTTTGTCTTGTTGACGTTGAGGGAAAGGTTGTTGTCCTGGCACCACCCTGCCAGGTCACTGACCTCCTCCTTATTGGCTATCTCATCGTCGACGGTGATCAGGCCTACCACCGTCGTGTCTTCAGAAAACCTAATGACGTTGTTGAAGTCATATGCGGCCACGCAGTCGTGGGTGAACAGGGAGTACAGGAGGGGACTAAGCATGCACCCCTGAGGGGCCCTGTGTTGAAGATCAGCGTGGCAGATGTGTTGTTGCCTACCCTCACAACCTGGGGGCGGCCCGTCAGGAAGTGTGTGTGTTCAGTCCAAGGGTCCTGAGCTTTGTGATGAGCGTGGAGGGCACTATGGGGTTGAACGCTGAGCTGTAGTCAATGAACAACATTATCACATAGGTGTTCCTCTTATGCAGGAGAGGGCAGTGTGGAGTGCAACAGAAATGGCATCATATGTGGATCTGTTGGGGTGGTATGCAAATTGGAGTGGGTCCAGGGTGTCTGGGAGAAAGGTGTTGATGTGAGCCATGACCAGCCTTTCAAAGCATTTCTGGCTACAGATGTGAGTTCAATGGGACGATAGTCATTTAGACAGGTTTCCTTGGCATTATTGGTTACAGGGACTACGGTGGTCTGCTTGAAACATGTAAATATTACAGACAGGGTCAGGGAGAGGTTGAAAATGTCAGTGAAGACACTTGCCAGCTGATCAGTGCATGCTCTGAGTACGCAGCCTGGTAATCCATCTGGCCCCTTGTGAATGTTAACCTGTTTAAAGGTTTAACCCACATCGGCTACGGAGAGCGAGATCACACAGTCGTCTGGAACAGCTGGTGCTCTCATGCATGGTTCAGTGTTGCTTGCCTCGAAGTGAACATAGAAGGCATTTAGCTCGTCTGGTAGGCTCACGTCACTGGGTAGCTCGCGGCTGGGTTTCCCTTTGTAATCTGTGAACATATTCCAGTCTGTGCTAGTGAAACAGTCATGTAGTTTAGCATCCGCTTCATCTGACCCCTTCCGTATTGAGCGTGTCACTGGTAGTTCCAGTTTAAGTTTTTGCTTGTAAGCAGGAATCAGGAGGATATAGTTATGGTCAGATTTGCCAAAGGGAGGGTCAAGGGAGAGCATTGTATACATTTCTGTGTGTGGAGTAAAGGTGATCAAGAGTTTTGACTCCTCTAGCTGCACAGGTGACATGCTGGTAAAAAATCACCGGCCACGAGAATGTGCTTTTTCTTGTTTTCTTATGGCCCTATACAGGTGCGGTCTTCGTGCCATTACATTTTACATTTTAGCAGACGCTCTTATCCAGAGCGACTTACAGTTAGTTTATTTTTCATACTGGCCCAAATTGGGACTCAAACCCACAATCCTGGCATTGCAAACGCCATGCTCTACCAACTGAGCTACATCCCTGCCGGCCATTCCCTCCCCTACCCTGGACGAATTGTGCGCCGCCCCATGGGTCTCCCGGTCGCGGCCGGCTACGACAGAGCCTGGATTCGAACCAGGATCTCTAGTGGCACAGCTAGCACTGCGGTGCAGCGCCTTAGACCACTGCGCCATTATCGGTTTGTGGTGGTAAATAGACATGTACGAAAAATACTCTTGGTAAATAGTATGATCTGCAGTTTATTATGAGGTATTCTAACGAAGGCAAAAACTAGAGACTTCCTGAACATTAGAGGTCGCCACCAGCTGCTGTTAACAAAAATACACCCCTCCCCCATAGTCTTAACCGAGGCTGCCGTCCGGTCTAGACGATGCATGGAGAATACCGCAAGATATATACAGTATTATCTATGTCCTTGTTCAGCCAGACTCCGAGAAACATTATTACAGTTCTTCAGGTCCCGTTTATAGGATAGTATCGAACTGAGTTCATCCAGTTTGTTTTCCAGTGACTGCACATTTGTCAACAGAGGGCAATGGCAGTCTATTTGTCTGCCGACGTAATCTTGTTAGGAGGCCGCCTCGCCTGCCTCTTTTTCATCGCTGCTTCCTCTGTCGAGCCCCGGGGATTAGGGCCTGGTCCGGAGTAAGCAGAACGTCCAGAGCTGCCGACTCGTTGAAGTAGAAATATCCATCCAAATTGAGGTTAATGATCGCTGTTCTGTTGTCCAGAAGACATTTTCAGTCATAGGAAATGATAGCGGAGACATTATGTACAAAAAAAGTTACGATCAGCATAAAAAAACACACAAAATAGCAGAATTGGTCAGGAGCCGGTAAAATGGCCACTAACCACTGCAGCGCCATCTTCAGATGTAGAGCAACCAGAAGAGACACTTTGGACAAGTTAAACAGTGATAAATCTGTGTGTCAGTTCGATTTAAAAACAGCCGCTGTTCTCTGTCGACGCCATGTCATATCTCCACCCCCTCAGGGCTCATATCGGCCGACGCATGGCTTCTTAAAAAGGGATGATGAAAGAGTAAAAGGGAGGTGTGACAGGGGGAAGAGAGTGAACACTGTGATTAATTACAGGGGAGCTGATGGTTGAAGGTGAGGCAGGGACAATGTTTAGGAGGTGTGTGTGTGCGTGCGTGCGTGTGCGCGTATGGATGTACGTGTGCGTTCGTGACATAGGGGGTGAGGTGGGTATTATTACAATTATATTACTAAATGCATTCATTAAATCTAACTTGTAATATGAATCAAACAGTCCTATAATAGTATAGAGTTAATGGTCCAGTCTACTGAACAATAATGAACAGTATATGGGATACCAGATGAGTACCATAATCTCTATATGACAACCCTCTTCTGGCCAGTTAATGCAGGTCATTACTGGGCTGGGATTTGCAAGGTACCTCACAATACGATATTATCACCATACTGAGGGACCTCAACATACGATATTATCACCATACTGAGGGACCTCACCATACGATATTATCACCATACCGAGGGACCTCACCATACGATATTATCACCATACTGAGGGACCTCACCATATGATATTATCACCATACCGAGGGACCTCACCATATGATATTATCACCATACTGAGGGACCTCACCATAAGATATTATCACCATACCGAGGGACCTCACCATACGATATTATCACCATACCGAGGGACCTCACCATACGATATTATCACCATACTGAGGGACCTCACCATATGATATTATCACCATACCGAGGGACCTCACCATATGATATTATCACCATACTGAGGGACCTCACCATAAGATATTATCACCATACCGAGGGACCTCACCATACGATATTATCACCATACTGAGGGACCTCACCATACGATATTATCACCATACTGAGGGACCTCACCATACCATATTATCACCATACTGAGGGACCTCACCATACCATATTATCACAATACTGAGGGACCTCACCATACGATATTATCACCATACTGAGGGACCTCACCATACGATATTATCACCATACTGAGGTGCCGATACGATAAATATTGCGATTCTCATGATTCTATATGTATTGAATTACCAGGGACCTCACGATATGATATTATTACCATACTTAGGTGCCAATACTTTTGTTCATGTAGTGTACTGTATATTGTATTTGGACACCTGCTCGTCGAACATCTCATTCCAAAATCATGGGCATTAATATGGAGTTGGTCCCCCCTTTGCTGCTATAACAGCCTCCACCCTTCTGGGAAGGATTTCCACTACATGTTGGAACATTGCTGCAGGGACTTGCTTCCATTCAGCCACAAGAGCATTAGTGTGGTCGGGCACTGATGTTGGGTGATTAGGCCTGCCTTGGAACTCGGTAGTGAGTGTTGCAACCGAGGACAGATGATTTTTACGCGCTATGCGCTTCAGCACTCGGCGGTCCCGTTCTGTGAGCTTGTGTGGCCTACCACTTCACAGCTGAGCCGTTGTTGCTCCTAGACGTTTCCACTTCACATTAACAGCACTTACAGTTGACCGGGGCAGCTCTAGTAGGGCAGAAATTTGACGATTTTACTTGTTGGAAAGGTGGTATCCTATGACGGTGCCATGTTGAAAGTTACTGAGCTCTTCAGTAAGGCCATTCTACTGCCAATGTTTGTCTATAGAGATTGCAAGGCAGTGTGCTCAATTTTATACACCTGTCAGCAACGGGTGGGGCTGAAATAGCCGAATCCAATAATTTGAAGGGGTGTCCACATACTTTTGTATATATAGTGTATATTGCGATTCTCACGAATCTATATGTATTGCAATTCGATACAGTGATTTTATTGCAATTCGATGTTCCAAACATACTGATCACCATATGTCTGCTGCAGAGGGACAAGAGAGAGCCATGAGAAAACTAGTTTTGGTCAGTCATGGAAATATAAGTGCTGAAAACAAATAGGCTTCCTATCAAAAAAGGAGATGGAGAACAAGCTATGAAGGAAAAATACTGGAGTTTTGGTGCTGGTACAGCCAAGTAGTGCAAAAATAATATTTAGATATTGTCAAAATGATACGATATACAGAATCCTAAAAATTATATCTCAATATGTAACTGTAGCGATTTTTCTCCACGTCACTAGTCATTACATGTAATTGGCCATTAGATCCCATTCAGAAAACTACCATCCACCATACTTACTTTTCCAGGCCTAAAGTTGTCGACATTAGAAATGATGCCCAAATGGCACCATAATCCCTATAAAGTACACTACCTTTGACTAGGGCTCTGGTTAAAAGTAGCACACTATTAGAAAATATGGTGCCATTTGGGAAACAGCCTTGGCCTTAGCTGTGCTTCATGGTTCATCACAGTTAATATTAGTTAATGGGGTTGAAGCACACAGCTACGTACTCCTAATGTAAGCTTTAAGGTATACTGTCATTTCATTATGAAGATGTATCACTTTTCTATTGAAGACAATGTTAGTAGTAACCCTGAGAACACTGTTTGACTACGGATGTTTGTGTTTAGATGTGGTGCCAGCTGGAAGTGTGTGTGCGTGTGTGTGTGTGTGTGTGTGTGTGTGTGTGTGTGTGTGTGTGTGTGTGTGTGTGTGTGTGTGTGTGTGTGTGTGTGTGTGTGTGTGTGTGTGTGTGTGTGTGTGTGTGTGTGTGTGTGTGTAAAGCAGAAGCCGAAGCGGTGGATCGGACAGTGAGGAGACAGACAGGATGTTCTGGTGCTCAACTCTCTTAGAGGCTTTTATTTACAATATTAACAGGTGCAGAACGAATCAGCCAATATTCGTTGTACAGAAAATAACATAAAGACTTGAATAAATCAAAGATATTCTCAGTATACACTATTCAGGCAAAATCTCTTTGCCTATAACAAAACTCAGATATGGTTCTATTGTAGCCAACCTGTTACCTACTCAGCTTTCTCTCCATCCAGGCAAAGGCCAACTGAGCACCTAAGAAACTCTTTCCAGGTACTCCCTTCCACTAGGAATGTTCCATCAAGATAGCCCAAAATACATTTCTACCATAAATCCATAATTTCCCATTGAGATATCATAACATCATAAACAACAGTTTTACATAAACCCACACTTCAATAAGTGGTGCCATAACATCTTCTTTAAGTCACACAATACACATTCATGAAGTAATTTACCCCTCGGGATAATTCATCACTTTGGTTATT